>NC_056726.1:1570125808-1570190808 GCF_019279795.1 Protopterus annectens
GTTTTCATTGTTTGGCAGACATTTCCTATTGCATAACTTCTGTATTTCAGGAAATGTTATGGCAACATCACCAGCACACCATTTTAATGAAACCTGGGCAATTTATTCTTCAAGGGCAGCAAGCACTTCATGTATAGATGAAGCACTGAAATGCAAAGCTGCTTGTCAGCAGCAGCCTCTACATCACAAATAGTTCTCTTTAATGTGGAAATATTCAGATAACCTTTACTTCTGCAAAGATTGTGAATATTGTTTTATCCTTAGCATATGTTATTGGGTAGTTAATATTTTTTCTCTTCCATAAATACTTTCTATTTAAACTGTGCTATACATGGTTGGATCTTATATGTTAGTGATCATAATGCAGTTTCATGTAGTTTATCCAATGATAGTGATCTTTATGTAGTTTCATGTAAGTCATCCAAAGCTGCCATGAAAGTATGTATAATGTATTCCTTCATAACAGTAAAGGATGCTCACGGTCAGCAAAGTGGCTATAACTGTTGGTCGTGGTTGGGGGCTCTCCATGGATGAAAGTACCTTATGCTCTTATCAGCTGCTCATTTTTAAACAGTCTTTAATCTGGCTTTACAGAATAACTGTGTGTGTGTGTGTGTGTGTGTGTGTGTGTGTGTGTGTGTGTGTGTGTGTGTGTGTGTGTGTGTGTGTGTGTATGCCCACGCGCACACGCATGTGTGGGTGTGTGTGTTAAGTTGGAACACTTCCTAATGTGTGTTTGTGTGAAACAAATTTGAAATATGTGATTTTATCATTATCACTTTTATTAATTTTTGACGCAGATATCTGAGAAGGATGCAGTCAACAATGCAGCTATAATAGCTAGATATGAAGGATGTCTGTAGATAGAAATGAATGACCCTGCTAAAAAAGTCATTAGTCTGTCTTTGCAGGACTGGTGTTCATTTGTGTAAAGCAAATTGGAATACTTTACTGTAGCCACTTTTATCACAATCAGGCATGGTGTGTACACAGTCAATATAATGGCCATAATTAGTGAGTACAGATATTAACAACAGATTGAGAGGCCTTTTATGATTGAAATGTTCTGAAACAGATATTTTGTCATTATTAGTTCATATATTTTGTTGTACTGCTTACTGGAAAACTGGAAGAATGTTCAAAACTGCAAATTTAAACACACATGCCAACAAATGTTATGTTAAACAAGAAATACAATTTAAAACAAACAGGTTAATCAAAGAACACGTGTTTATAGTCCTAAAAATGTATGTGGGGGTCACATAATTTGAAAACAGAAAGGGATCCAAGGTACACTTAGTCCACAACTGACCAGATTCATTTTCAATGAATGTGAGCTTCAGTGAATGTGTGTTACAATGGAAAAAAAGTTTAGTTTTGCTCGTGCTAAGTCTGTATTTAATGGGAGACTTTATTGTTTTGTTTGGCAAACGGCCATCAGTGTTTGCGCTATGAAATTTGAAATAAAAGTTTTAAATTAAATACAAATCTCTGTATTCTTGTAAAAGTGAAGAAAATAGTACGCACATCGACAGGGTTGAGCAGTAAAGTTGCTGCCTTTTGCTGCTTCTGAAACTGGACAGTGGCCTCACCAGCACCACCCCTAATTTCACTATCCCCTTCCTTTCCCCACCTTCACTGCCCATGTCCACTCTCATTTTGTGAAATTGCATTAGTGATGTTTTTCTTTTAAAAAAGTTGAGAATCTGAATTTTAACAAACACTAGTATTCTGTTTGATTTGTTACACAGAATGCCAGAGTTTGTGCAGTGTTTTCTGGACTACTGAGCAATTGTTCTGATTTCTGAATAGTCCGGAAAAAATCTGGATAGGTGTCAAAGCTATTGAACACTGTTTATGGTAATAAGAGAGGGATAGAGAGACGCAAGTAGTGGTAGACTGGATTGGCTAAAGGAGGGGAATAGAGGCCCTTGTCCATTACCCTATCTAGGGGCCGCATGTGAATACAATCCAGCTCTGCAGAGACCTTTTCTTGGCCTTCCAGTTCTGATGAGAAGTTCAACAGCTCTGGCAAATAAAACTTCCTTTAGAGCTAAATATTTGTCAGCCATACCAGAGAAAGTTATTTGCATGAAAAATAGTCTAATTTCACTTTTCTACTCACCATAGTATTTGGATTAAAAAATTGGCAAGTCTCACAGTGGGTAGTATTTTGCTCTTCTGCAAGGCAGTACAAGTATTTATGTTTACTCTGGAAGGACGCTTGTTGCAGCACATGCATTTTTTTAAAGCTCCTTCCATTTTAACCAATTTCAAAGTTTAAATAAAAAACACTGACAGCACTAATAATAAAGGAACTATCAACCAATAGCAATATATGCATCCAACAATAGCAGCAATTTTAAAAAAAAATTCATATTACCAAGACTCTCTTTTACCAGCAAGAATGTCAAAGTAGAACACCAGTATGAGGTATATAGCATACGGAAATGAACAGCAGATACATATAGAGTAACATTAAACTGTAAAATGCACCACTGCCAAAGTTCAAACACCTGAAGGAAAACAATCCTAAAGTTAAAAGTAATGCCAATAGGGTTCTAAGTGAAAGCCAATAAAACATTAAGTTTAGAGAAAGGAAGCTATCAGAAGAAGTTTTTGAGAGAGAAAAATGATCAAAAACTAACCAAAAATATCAAAGGTGGTTGTTGGTAACTGGCTGTGATAAAAAAGGAATGGAAAAAAAGTTACTTACATTGACAAGCAGAAAAATATACCTCAATCTATTTAAGTAGACTGGGAGGTCTCCCAATGCTTACTGGAGAAAAAGGTCTTCACACAGAGAATTATGGGTAAAAGGGAAGTATTAGATGTCTGGGAAAGTTTTAGACACTAAATGTCTATAGCCTAATGACAGTCATCCCAGTTTTACCAAGAATTAACCTCCTCATACTTGATTTAGTGGTTTAGTATGGTCTGAGAAGTTATTTTCTGAGAACAGTTCTTTATATTTGTTGTATCTTGATCCATGGAATAGAGGGATGGAGCCCTAAGTACAACTCAGGTGACCAGGGTTTGATTAGTGGCCCTGGAACTTGAAGAGCTGGGTGAGGATGACAGAAAAGTGAAGCAGCAGAGTCCTCTTGCCTCTGACAGGGAGAGATGGGGATGCATATATTTCAGGGGAACAACCATGGGCATGATTATCTCCGGTGGAGACTGGGAAGGACGCCACCTGATACCTTATGGCAAGATATGAGATTGTTCACTGAGAATGCCCTCAACCAGTTCAGGTTTGTGAAAGGCAAATCATGCCTCCTGAACCTGATCAACTTCTTTGAGGCAGTCACCAAAGCTGTAGATGAGGGTAAGGTGGTTCACACAGCCTATCTTGACCTTGCCAAGGCTTTCAGCACCATTGCCCATTCTGGAATTATAGCTAAACTCACTAAACTAGATATAAATCCCTACATCACAAGATGGGTTGCCAACTGGCTTACTGACAGAACCCACACTGTAAAAGTTGCACACTCCAAATCTGACCTCAAACCAGTGACAACTGGAGTACCACAGAGTTCAGTCCTGGACCTCTCCTGTTTGGTATGTACTTCTCTGAAGTACAGGCTAACACAGAAGGCCTCTGGCTAACAAAGTTCGCAGATAACTGCAAACTAGGAGCCATAGTTGAGTCCCCAAATGATGTGGAAATCTTACAGAAGGGCCTCGCTGAGACAGATGCCTGGTGTCAGAGCCATGGCCTCAGGCTCAATGCCAAAAAGTGCATTGTCATCCCCCTTGGCAAAAACTCTGTACCCTTGAACTACTGCATAGACAGCAGTCTACTTAACACCGAATGTGTGATAAGAGACCTTGGAACCCTGGTGGACAGTAGTCTGTCCTTTGATAGTCACATTGCCACAGTAGTCAGGAAGTCCTTCTATGTGGCACACCTCATCATAAAAGGGTTCTCATCCAGGAAAAAAGAGGTCATTGTTCCCCTCTACTCGACACTCATTAGACCCATTATAGAGTACAATGCCCCTTTTGGAATGCACATCACAAGACATCTGCAGCAGCTGGAAAGGCCACAGAACTACCTCACAAAGAAGATTACTGGCCTCAAACAGATGCCCTACACTGACCATCTCAAAAAACTCCAGCTTTACTCCGTAGCATATTGCCTACTCCGAGGTGATCTCTGCCTAACATATAAAGCTATGTCAAACTCAGAGCTGTTGGACATGCTATACCTAAAGAAATCCCAATCCCTCTGAGCTACACGCTTTAGGGACCTAAACCTTGTCACCACAATGAACAAGACATGCTGGAGGGATAGATTCCTGTCCTAGAGACTTCCCATACTCTGGAACAGGCTACCCATCTATGTCAAGCAAAGTTCTTCATTAGCACTCTTCAAGAAAAATCTTGATGAATGGATGGGAAATAGGAAATACACCCTGGGGATCACTTCTGTGTCTCTGCTCAACAGTGGCACAGGAAAATAACTTTCTTGGGTGGCGTAAGCCAGGGAACCTTGTTGGCTAGGCTTACGTAGGCCCTCGAGCTGATAGCCTAGTACCTACCTATGAACCTATGAACAAAAGAGTTTGACTAGTAGCTGTGACAACTGTTTATGTCAGAAAAATGCATTAATATAACTACAAGTTTATATATATATATATATATATATATATATATATATATACATACATATATATATACATATATATGTATATAAATATATATATATATATATATATATATATATATATATATATATATATATATATATATATATATATATATATATATATATATATATATATATATATATATATATATATATATATATATATATATATATATATATATATATATATATATATATATATATATATAAATTTTTTTTTAGACTAGGATGGTCAAACCACATACTTTGGGTGGACAATATGGATGGCAGGTGTGTATGAGTGAAATAATTCATCTTGCTGTTTGCTGCTGTAATTCCGACTTTACAAGTCTAATGTGTGTTTGGGTGTGGTTCTTCTGTGGCTCTACTCGACAGTGGCACAGGAAAATAATTTTCTTGGGTGGCAAATGCCGGGGTACCTTTTTGGCTAGGCTTGTATAGGCCCCAGGGCCGATAGCCTAGTACCTACCTATGAAGCTATGAACCTATGAACCTATGTAGAAGCTGGAATACAAGCTGTGACTACAGTTTCTGAGCAAAAATATAAATTAATGTGACCATTGTTATTTTTACTGTTATTTTAATCCTTATAGGGTCAAAGCAGCTACTTTAGGTAATCCATTGGTATAGTGACTTGTTTGTGGATGAAATGATTGGCCATAGATTTCAGTTTAAATAATTAATACTGAATGTGTGACACACCCTTTCAGTGTGGAACTGTGAGGAATATGGACTTTCCAAGTTGAGTTTTTGTGTATTATAGTAAAAACTATTCAACTACCTCATTAGCGATGAAATGAGCTTTTCGTAACGGGGTTCTGGCATGTGAGGAAGAATAGTGCTGATAGACTTCATAGCATTTGCAATAGTGTGTGGCTAGTTATTATATAAAATGGTAAGCTTGATTAATATTGAGTCTGCTGTAAAATAACCTCCACTAAATTGCAGTTACCCCCACTCAATTTAGCCTTACCCCATTGTGTCTGGCCACATCCCATTGGCTGCTTCCTGCACGCCTCCCTCTTGATTTGAAGTTACCAGCTACCACTGCCCAGCTGTTCTGCTATGGAAACTCTAATCCAAGCTAGAAAGGCCATGACACATACAAGTCATCTGGAGTACTACTAGCAGTACCAAAAGAAAAAAAAACTCTGTCTAGATGTAGTTCTTCTGTAGTGTCTCTACATATAAAAGAAGAGTTTACTATTATATAGTCGACACAAGGCAATCAAGTCGACTAGTGCCTGCAACCTTTCCCCAAAAGTCCGCATGATGAATACTGGCATGCCCAACATAAACTCCAAATACCAAAACTCCCAACCACTCCAAACCCAGGAACAAGAGCTAACATGGCTCCAGAAGTGGGGTACGTTTGGGCAGTCATAATGTTGGGTTTCAACATTCCGACTTTCGAAATGTGGAAATCGCTCAGCTCAGCTCAACCTCCTGCATGTTGAGTATATGATTGCAAACTTAACAGAAAATAATATATATTTTTAAATGGATGATCTAAAAATAGATAACTAGTTTACTGTGGTTATAAATTTTGCCTCTTGGTGAAACTTTTATAAATATATTTGTTTTGACATGGAAAATGTTCAGTCCACCAATCACTTCATCTGTTTTTTTTTCCCTAGTAATCAAGTTAATATCAGGTTGGAATATTGACATTCTCGAGAAAGGTGAAGTGCGTCTCTGGTTACAAGTGGAGCCTTTATCTCCTGATGCACAAATAAAGCTTATTTTTAATGAAACACCAATGTCCAGCACACCGGTAATGTATTGCCATTTCACTTTCAGTTGTAAAACCTATAAAATTGTGCTTGGTTGTATCTGCTTTCTAATCCTTGACATTTATATTTGTTGCTACCAGCAGGTTCTTTATTTCATTGTGATATACATTTTCTACATCTGTTATATTCCAGTTCACTTTATTATTTCTTAGGTGCTATTATTAAAGAAGTTAACTTGGATTATCAATTTTCTACATCTGTTGTATTCCAGTTCACTTTATTATTTCTTAGGTGCTATAATTAAAGAAGTTAACTTGGATTATCAATTCTTGCAAACGGATATGGAGGAGTTATGTTCCTGGCTGTGGAAGTGTTTGATAGACTAGGCAGATATTAACATTGTGTGATATGTTAGGGGTGTGTTTAATTTTAATCCAACTATTTCTTACTTCCTTCTTTCCTAGTTTGCTTTAACATGTTCGGTTTATTTAGTTTATCTATCTTTCTGTTTAACCCTTTCTAGTTTCATATCACCACTTGCGCTCATATCGGCTGTCTTGGCTAGATATTTGTTTTTACTCAGAAGTACAATCTGCAGCAGCAACTGTGTGAGTGGACATGTGCATTACTTTTATCCAGAAAAATGCAAAGACATACCTTTGCCTCTATACAAAACGAGTGTCACTGACAAACCTGAGAAACTGAAAGTTTAAACTATGAGTCTGTTCCCTGAGGATACATCCTGCAGTATTTTCATTGCAATCTAATTGCTAGATATTTAACAGACATCTTTATTGGTGTGTACAGTTTTGTAACAAGCAATAGTGGTGCCACACAAGCACTTGCAGAGCTTGATTTTGTCCACACTCACCCAGGGTCCCTTATGTGTGGAGTCTGTTTGTCCTCTATGTCTGTGTTCATTTTGCAGGACACTCCACTTTTTCTGTGTGTGTGGGTAGATTGGCATCTTATCTCAAATTATTTTCTCTGTCATGTGCTCATAGATTTATCGGTTCATAGGTGAATAGTATGCTAACTGCCTTGAGGGGCTATTTTAATCTTAGCCAATACCCCAAGGTCAAAATCAAACCATGTACCTTGTGTCTAAGGTGAAGACCTTAACCATTATGCCAAACCCACCTCCCATTTGAACATGATAAAGCAGATAATCGGAGAATGAATAACACATTTATAATGTTAACAAGTCAAATATTCCATCTCAAACATGCCAATCTGTCTCTAAGGTTTCCAAATGCAATTAGTACTTAAGGAAGGTAAAATACAGCAGTTATATTTTTTTCTCAGCCACTGCAGCTTGTAGTTGGTCGAGAGCGATACCTGACGGTCGAAAATTTGGGGCAAAAAAGCAAAAGGAAACACAATGTTTACCAAAGTAATTTCTGTAAGGTAGTTGCCAGACAGACTCTATTTTTTTCCAGATTCACCACAGAGAATTTTTGGCTACCATCTTATTACTACTTAGAAATTGGAAATAAACGCTAGTACTTGAAGGTTGTAGAGGAGTATGCCTGATTTCATGTTCCTGTTTTAATCCATAGACTGTTTACCAAGGGTCAAAACAGATGACATAAGGAGGCTGTTATATATTTGCTACAGTTGTAGTATTGCCGAGTTTTGTTTTCATTAAGCAGGACTGTAGGTAACACAGAAATTTTCCAGTAATTACAAAATGCAGGTTCCAGTGAGCCTTCATACATGCTGTTGCTTATGTCATCACCTACTGATAAGTAACATCATGTGGAATACATTTTAGCTCCACCACATTACTGCAGTGAGGCTTTCAGAAAACCTTACATGCTGTTGTGTCTGAGTAATTACACTGTGAGTTTTCATTGGGTTCAGACCACAGTATTAATAACATTTTCCTAAGTGAGTTGGATAAAGTGATAATGACTGTACCCAAGGGTGAGAGACTGGTGACTGGAACAGATTTCAATGGGCACGTTAGTTGAAGGGAACAGAGGGGATGAGGAAGTGATGGGTAGGTATGGTGTTAAGCAAAGGAATGCAGAAGGTCAGATGGTAGTGGATTTTGTGAAAAGGATGGACATGGCTGTGGTGAATATGTATTTTAACAAGAGGGAGGAGCATAGGGTGACATACAAGAGTGGAGGAAGATGCACATAGGTGGATTATATCTTACGTAGAAGGGCCAGTCTGAAGGAGATCGGAGACTGTAAAGTGGTGGCAGGGGAAAGTGTAGTTAGGCAGCATAGGATGGTGGTTTGTAGGATGACATTGGTGATCAAGAAGAGGAGGATGAGTGTGAGGGCAGCACCAAGGATCAAATGGTGGAAATTGAAAAAGGGTTGTGAGGTGGAGTTCAGGGATGAGTTAAGACAGGCACTGGGTGGCAGTGAAGAGTTACCAAATAGCTGGGTAACTACATCAGAGCTAGTAAGAGTGATGGCTAGAAAGGTGCTTGGTGTGACATCTGGAAAAAGGAAGGAGGACAAGGAGACCTGGTGGTGGAATGAAGTACAGGAGAGTATACAGAGAAAGAGGTTGGCAAAGAAGAATTGGGATTGTCAGAGAGATGAAGAAAGTAGACAAGAGTATAAGGAGATGAGGTGTATGGCAAAGAGAGATGCGGCGAAGGCAAAGGATAAGGCGTATGAAGAGTTGTATGAAAGGTTGGACACTAAAGAGGGAGAAAAGGACCTGTACCGATTGGCTAGACAGAGGGACCGAGCTAGTAAAGATGTGCAGCAGGTAAAGGTGATAAAAGATAATGAGGGAAACATACTCACAAGCAAGGAGAGTGTGTTGAGCAGATGGAAAGCTGAAGAATGAAGAGAATGAGAGAGAGAGAAGGTTGGATGATGTGGGTATAGTGAATCATGAAGTGCAATGGATTAGCAAGGAGGAAGTAAGGACAGCTATGAAGAGGATGAAGAATGGAAAGGTTGTTGGTCGAGATGACATACCTGTGGAAGCATGGAGGTGTTTAAGTGAAATGACAGTGGAGTTTTTAACTAGATTGTTTAATGAAATCTTGGAAAGTGAGAGGATGCCTGAGGAATGGAGAAAAAGTGTTGTGGTACCAATTTGTAAGAATAAGGGTGATGTGCAGAGCTGTAGTAACTACAGAGGGATTAAATTGATCAGTCATAGCAAGAAGTTATGGGAAAGAGTAGTGGAAGCTAGGTTAAGAAGGGAGGTGATGATTAGTGATCAGCAGTATGGTTTCATGCCAGAAAAGAGTACTACAGATGCGATGTTTGCTCTGAGAGTGTTGATGGAGAAGTACAGAGAAGGTCAGAAGGAGTTGCATTGCTTCTTTGTGGACTTAGAGAAAGCATATGACAGGGTGCCTAGAGAGGAGTTGTGGTATTGTATGAGGAAGTCAGGAGTGTCAGAAAAGTATGTAAGAGTGGTACAGGATATGTATGAGGGTAGTGTGACAGTAGTGAGGTCTGCGGTGGGAGTGATGCATGCATTTAAGGTGGAGGTGGGATTACATCAAGGAACAGCTCTGAGCCCTTTCTTATTTGCAATGGTGATGGACAGGTTGACAGACGAGATCAGACAGGAGTCCCCGTGGATGATGATGTTTGCAGATGACATTGTGATCTGTAGTGAGAGTAGGGAACAGGTGGAGGAGACCCTGGAGAGGTGGAGATATGCTCTAGACAGAAGAGGAATGAAGGTCAGCAGGACTAAGACAGAATATATGTGTGTGAATGAGAGGGAGGATAGAGGAATGGTGAGGATGCAGGGAGTAGAGGTGGTGAAGGTGGATGAGTTTAAGTACTTGGGATCAACAGTTCAGAATAATGGTGAGTGTGGAAGAGAGGTGAAGAAGAGAGTACAGGCAGGATGGAGTGGGTGGAGAAGAGTGTCAGGAGTGATTTGTGACAGACGAGTACCAGTAAGAGTGAAAGGGAAGGTCTACAAGAGGGTAGTGAGACCAGCTATGTTATATGGGTTGGAGACAGTGGCACTGACAAAAAGGCAGGAGTCAGAGCTTGACGTGGCAGAGTTGAAGATGTTAAGATTTGCACTGGGTGTGACAAGGATGGACAGGATTAGGAATAAGTATATTAGAGGGTCAGCCCAGGTTGGAAGGTTTGGAGACAAAGCCAGTGAGGCAAGATTATGTTGGTTTGGACATATGCTGAGGAGGGTTGCAGAGTATATTGAGAAAAAAATGCTAAGGATGAAGCTGCCAGGTAACAGGAAAAGAGGAAGGCCTAAGAAAAGGTTTATGGATGTGGTGAGAGAGGACATGCAGGTGGCTGGTGTGACAGAGCAAGATGCAGAGGACAGGAAGAAATGGAAACAGGTGATCCGCTGTGGCGACCCCTAATGAGAGCAGCCAAAAGAAGAAGTAGAAGAAGATATAAATGGTTATCTGACAAAATATAGAAGAAGGATACCATATGTACACCAGACATAACAAGTTTCATCAAAAATAACTGCCTAAACTGTTAACAACTAGTGTTATTAAGTATAATCATTTTGGAAAAAAATAAGTTAAGACAGTGATGAAAGACATATTATTATATACTTTAGCATACTATTTAAATTTAATAAAAGGTAATAGTATATCAAATCTGTGTGTTAATATGGCTAATGAGTTCACTGGCACTAGGGAGGAGTGGAACAGTATTCCACCAATAAATTTAATGAAAATGTTGATACCATGGTAACACTGTGTAGGTTAAAGTAAGATCAAGAGTAATACATGTCTAACAGAAACTAGGTTGTACACATACAGAACTTACCAATCTGTAATGCTGCCACAGATACCGGATTTCTCTGCAAATAAGACCTAACCAGAGAATAAGGCCTAGCATGGTTTTCCAGGGTGGTCATGATATAAGCCCTACCCCAAAAATAAGCCCCAGTTAAGATCGTCAACAACACACGACGGACATGTTGAATTATAAAATAATAATATTATTGACACCTGTTGATTGAGGTTATTGTACTCTGCTCACCATTTTCAGACCATTCAGACACCCAACTTCTTCTCTTTGCAGAAAGTCATAAGATTCTTTCCCCGGGAGTCCTCCATGATTCTTACTGTAACCCAAATCCTCACTCACACTTGACGTTTGACATCCTTGGCCCATAAATACTGGCAAATGTACTTTGATCCGTCAAAGTACAGACAACGCACGTAAAACGTGTGGACTTGATAATGAACGGGCGTGGTTGTGTCTTCTTAACTGTCACCATTTTTGTTGCCACTCCGGTCTCGTAAGTCTTCAATTACCCCCCCCCCCCCCAGACAAGATGAGTGCAAAAAGAAAGAGCTATTCCATCTAGTACAAGAAAGGAATCATGGAGGCCTCCCGAGGAAAGAACCTGAAGGCTTTCTGCAAAGAGAAGAAGTTGGATTTCTGAATGGTCTGAAAATGGTGAACAGAGTACAATAACCTTAGTCAACAGGTGGACGAGGGAAATGCTAAGAAGTGCAAGTGTGGATCAGGCCGGCAGCCATTATTTCCTGAGCTAGAAGACATCATCTGTGAATGAATTGCTAACAGGAGAACAAAGGCTTTGGTTGTGCGCAGGACTGCTATTCAAGCATTTGCCCTTGCAATAGCACCACAGTTAGAAATATCCTCAGAAGAATTCAAAGCATCACAACATTGGCTGGATGGCTTCCTTCAGTGATATGAACTGTCTCTAAGAAGATCGACAACACTGTTCAAGCTGGAAGATACTGAAGTTATTAAACGTGCACTTGCATTCAAGTTCTTTGTTGATGGCATCGGCTTTTCTAAATACCAACTCTCCAGCATGATTGCTATGGATGAAACTGCAGTGTTTATGGGTCAAGGATCTCAAACAACAATTGATCAGAGGGGTGCCTCATCAATCTACATTCCCCCCAATGGTTCCGAAAGTGCATGTGTTATCTGTATTCATCTAGATGGAAAGAAAACCCTACCTCTAATCATTAGTAAGGGCAAGAAAAATAAGATTGAACGTGTTTCAGGCATTTACATTCTTGAAATCGAAAAATCCTGGTGCACACAAGCAGTTATAAGGAAGTGGGTCGATGTAATGCTGCCACTTGTTTTGCGAGGTGGCAAAAGAGGTCTGCTAGTCTGGGATTCAGCCAGCATTCACTGCGCTAAAGACATGAAGAACTTCCTTGCACAGAGAAGAACAGATCAAATAATGATTCCTGCGGGAATGACTGCCTATCTCCAGACTCTTGATATTGCAATAAACAAGCCATTCAAGGACCATTTGCGCATGGAACTCAATGACTACATTGAAAATAGAATGGAGAGAAATCAGCGTGAAAAATGTTGTGAAGCCTAGCCTGCAAGAGGTCGTGATTTGGGTGAAGAATTCATGTGATAAAATCACTGACAGCTGTGTTGCCAATGCACTACGAGCAGGCTACTTGGACAAGCAGTGCTCATTTAAGGAGAGCTCTATTGCTCGGCATGACAGATTGGGGCCAATGGTTCTACAGGAAATGGAGTCGCAAGAAATTCAGGCCAAAATTCGGGGGTTAGAGACTTATGACAATGTTCCAGAAGAAGATTACATGACTGTATTTGAATAACTTTTCCGTTATCAGGGCAACAGAATGGATTGCTTCTGCTTTCAGCTGCCAGCAAGCTCTTGTCAGGTTTTGACTTTATTGTACTAAGGTAACGTTTCATTATCAAGGGATAATTACAAATTAAGGCCACTAGTTCTCAGACTTAATTTTTATGACTTTCCATCATTCGTCTCTTACGGTTTGGGTAATGAATAAAGAAAGCAGCACCACTCAAAAAGTGGAAGTTATTCGCATGTTTTATTTCCCTCCTCCAATATACATGTATTGAGATTTTTCTGCACTTTCTGTTAAGCATGCAATATTGCACTGTGAAAGCCAAGGAGTAGATATTCTGAAGTTGAAATGTTTGTTGCACTGTTTATGTAGAATTCTCACACAACTGTTAACGTGTTACCTAGAACTGTTGCCCAATAACGGAAAAGTACCAAATAAATGTAAATTTGTGTACATGAATAAATGTCGATTTGTGTACATGAATAAATGTCGATTTGTGTACATGAATAAATGTTGATTTGTGTACATGAATAAATGTCGATTTTTGTACATGAATAAATTAATAAATGTAGATTGTTGTACAGGGGGAGTAAATAAGGAATCCCCTAATGTGTATTTCAGCGGGGGGAAAGTATAAGACCCGGACTTATTTTCAGGGAAATACGGTAGCATGTTGTTAATAAATCTTAATAAAGTCATTCAAATCAAGGTAAAACAAAACAGGTCACAATCGGATTTAGAACAACAGAGCAGACTGCACGCATATTACATACACCGATACATAATTCATCTGATGGGCAAGATGATGGGTAAGTGAATAAACTCCCAACAACCTTAAAAGACATTTGAATGATAAGGCTACTGTATCACTTATTCTGATGAGGTGTATAATGGGGAACTGAATAAGCTCCAGTGTATCTTAAAAGATGCCTTGATTGATAAGCCCACTGTATCACTTATTCCGATGAGGAAGATGATGAGGAATTGAATAAACTCCCATCTACCTTAAAAGACATTTTGATTGATAAGCCCACTATTTAATTTATTCTGATGAAGATGATGGGGAAGTGACTAAAGTCCCATCTACCTTAAAAGACATTTTGATTGATAAGCATACTATATCACTTAATCTGATGAGGAAGATGATGTGGAAATAAATAAATTACTATCTACTGTAAAAGATACTTTGATTGATAAGCCCAGTATATCACTTAGATAGTGTCAAAGTCAAAAGCAAGCAAATACAGAAAAATGATGGCAGAGGGTAAAAAAGAAGAGGAATGCTAAACGTAAATCACCCTTAGATGAAACCACAAACATACTAACAGACTTTTTATAGCAACTAAAAGAGGTGTTTCTTGGGTGGCTATAAATATAACAACAAAAATTCAGACTGGATAGGATCAAGCTGAAACAAGCTATTCTTGAAGAGGACATGGGGAGTGGAGAGAAAAACAAAGCATAGCTCAACTTGTCTATTCACTACTCTCAGACAACATAAGGTGTTGACATTATTAATGAGGTACAGCAGCAAACTGAGTCACTATGAGATTTATCACATAAATCCAAAGCTGTACAGCAAAATTCAGAGTTACAGAGGAAGGGCAAATCATAGTTAATTCACCTAATCTGGGAGACATGTTGTTACCTGCAGAGTCAGCAATCAGAAGAAGTAGAACAGTCTTTTGTTTCAAGAATAACTTGCTTTGATCCATAACCTGTTTACTCAGATTCAAAACAGTTGATATAATTTGACAGATTAAACCTGCCCAGCTACTGGGTTAATAAGTAAAATTGAAATAAATCAAATAGATTTGTAGAAACATGCGAAAAGCAAGACTGTTATCAAATATAGACAACATCATGGTAGAAAAGTTGCAGAAATAATTATGGATATTAGCTACAAGAAAAAACTATGGAGAAAGAAGAGAGAATAGATTCAGGAGAAAAAATTACAATGGCATAAGGTACAAATATTCCCTGGGATTCAGAAAGGATTACCATGGGCATGAAACATTAGCACTAGCGGGTTCCCCCTCACAGTAATCCTTTCCATTTCAAAGACCACCCTACCACTGAGGTTTCCCCGTTAGTGGGAGCATCAGCATGTAGGGCAGTCCTGCTGTCTGGGCTGAATGGTTATTGGTCAGTTCAGGGGAAATTATAATGCTAATTAGCTATTTGCTATCTCTAGGAAATGCCTGCAGTCTCAATTTTTGCTCCTAAGCAATTTAGATGATCACTTGACTGCATAAATCACCACGGCAAGAGAATGAGTGTGGGGGATACTTGTATAAAGAGGACATATAAGCTGCCAGTGTAAACACTTCCAGTGTTAGAGGTCAAATAATGTTAATGGTAAAAAGTACAATACGGAGACCTGCTAATGAACCAATGGTGAGGTCTTCCTCATTGCGGCTGTTGTTGTCTCTGAATTATAGTTTTCACTGATCACATAAATTGTCCTACCTGCAGTAGGCAATTTATGCAAGCATGATATTATTTTTAAAATCCTGTGGTTGTTTATTATAGGAATAAAAGAATAAGAGTTTTCTTTCCTCACTGTATGTAAAAGGAAAGACGAATGTTAAATGGTGACTTTGAAAAAGGATAAGGTGCTGATATTTGAGTTAACTAAAGGAAAGTTAACAATAGCAGAAAATCACACAAAGAAAAATAGGCAAAACAAAGAAGTATGATCCATGCAGGCATACTGCAGAAGGCAGTCATAGAAAAAGAGAAAGAGGAATATTATTTTATAAAAAGCTAATGATGCAGAAAGATGGGTTAGGTATAATTATTACATAACTTTGAAGGCATGGTAGTTAGGAAGGCTTGTCTCAGTTTTGAATAACTGATAATGAAAAGGGGCAATGGGTAATACTATTATGTATCTTTTCTTTGGAAGAAAGAATATTGTGAAAGAAATAATCATTTGGATTGGGAGGGTGGCCTAATGGTTAAGGTGTTTGCCTTACAAACACAAGGTGCAGGGTTTGAATCTCACAATGAATAATTGGCTAGGCTTAAAATGGCTTGCAAGGTTAGTTATCTTAATACTAATCTATGAGCCTATTTAGCAACCTATTTTGCTACTAAATACCAATTATAATTGATGAATGTGTTTCAGTTACATATTAAAAAGTTTGTTTTGAAGTAGGTTGAAATTTTGTTAAAAGAAGAGATAATAAGGATCTGTAGTGGGTGAAGGTATTACCTATACTTTTTAAAAAGAAATGTAAAGTTATTTATGATTTGCCTTGATGTAACAAAAGCTTATGATCTTATAGACCATGGTGTGTTGTGGAAGGCAAATTTGGTGATAAATTTATTATATGGTTAAGAGATATTTATAAGTATTACTACTGAAAACTCAAGGTAAAAGAAAGAGGAAGGCTTTGTATGGAAATATAAAACAAAGATGTTCCTGGAGGCCTGTGCTGCTTTGACTGTGCATTCATCTGGCCATTTTTGTCTGTGTATTAATTTAGTTAAAAAGGATATGAAACAAGCCCATTTCACATATAGTAAAGCTTGAAAGATAGCTAGGGCTTCTTATACTGTTACACAATAATGATATTTTTTCTGCATTCAAAATCAATATAACATATGAAAAGGAATAGGTGAAGTGGAGAATTATCTACAGTGTTTATAGTGACAAGTTAACGGAGGTGAATGTTAAGGAGTGTGGGACTGTAGCAGATATTACATCCTCAAAGACTTGATTTAAAATGCTAGGATGGAATGTGTGACAAGGAAATAGTATATAAATGAGGGGAACCGATACTGGAGAAATACTTAAAGTAGGACTGCCATGGAAAAATATGGAATATGTTTTAACAAGAAAATATATCTGTGAAAAAGTGGGTTACTGAGTTTAGGAGCAAACTGGGCTTGAATTCAGTTGTGGCCACAGAACTTGAAGTTTAATTAGTCCAAATTTTGCTCTCTGTTCTTTGAATTAAGTCCCATAAAAAGGGGATTTTATCTGCAACTGTCATGAATCATTTTCTTGAAGTGATACAACCAGAATATTTTTTTTACTATTTTTAAAGCACTGTCTAATCATTGGTAAGATAAAGGCTTGGATAAACATGTATGACAAAAGGAGGAAAAACTACAGTTTTAGAAAAATATATTGAATGATCATTGGAAAGAGAAGAAATCTTTACTTATTAAATGCAATAAACTGAGATTAGATGCTGTTTTATATAAGAATTATCATCTTGGTTATAATAACATTACTTAGGGTTTCATACCTCATTTGGATAAGTAACTCCATCCATGCATTCCAAAGATATAAAGTGAAATTACAGCCTTTTCATTTTTATGGGATCTTTTGGAGGTAATCTTTGGATGATTGGCAGATAAATTAAGTTAGAGAAAGTGCAGGATAATGTTTCTAAAATGTCAACAGATTAGGAAATTTCTGAATAAAGGTACAGAAATACATATGGAAATGGGACAAAATCTGAATTTTCAGAATCTGACTGAAAATACTGTATGAGAAGTGCAAAGAAGACATGAATAGGTTTTTTAAAAGTTTGATTTAATACTGATTTATGAATTATGACAAATTTGTTATAATGAGATGTGGAACTTTAGTTGTTGTTGTTGTTTGTCTTTTGGCTTTTCCCGGTTAGGGGTTGCCACAGCAAAACTCCGGTCCGCTAATGATTGGCAGTAGATTTTCATGAATGCCGAGGTGCCAGCTCGACATCCAACCTTCAACGAAGGCACTCCCACTTACGCATGTCTTTCGAACGCCACCCAACCGCGGGGAGGACATGCAGGCTCTACACAGAAGGCACTCCAGCTGAGAATCGAATGGGAGAACTTCTTGATGTGAGGCAACAATGCTACCGCTGTACCACCATGGCTTTCAGATGTGGAACTTTAGTGCAACATGTAAATGTATTGTTTACTTTGGATAGCATTTGCAAAAACAATGTGATTTAATGCAATCTTCTACTTCTTCTTTTGGCTGCTCCTGTTAGGGGTCGCCACAGCAGATCAACTGTTTCCATTTCTTCCTGTCCTCTGCATCTTACTCTGTCACATCCACCACCTGCATGTCCTCTCTCACCCCATCCATAAACCTTATCTTAGGCCTTTCTCTTTTCCTGTTACCTGGCAGCTTCACCCTTAGCATCTTTCTTCCAATATACTCTGCATCCCTCCTCAGCACATGTCCAAACCAATGTAATCTTGCCTCTCTGGCTTTGTCTCCAAACCTTCCAATGTGGGCTGACCCTCTAATATACTTATTCCTAATACTGTCCATCCTCATCACATCCAGTGCAAATTTTAACATCTTCAGCTCTGCCACGTCAAGCTCTGACTCCTGCCTTTTTGTCAATGCCACTGTCTCCAGCCCATATAACATAGCTGGTTTCACTACCCTCTTGTAGACCTTCCCTTTCACTATTACTGGTACTCGTCTGTCACAAATCACTCCTGACACTCTTCTCCACCCACTCCATCCTGCCTATACTCTCTTCTTCACCTCTCTTCTACACTCACCATTACTCTGAACTGTTGATCCCAAGTAATTAAACTCATTCACCTTCGCCACCTCTACTCCCTGCATCCTCACCATTCCTCTATCCTCCCTCTCATTCACACACATATATTCTGTCTTAGTCCTGCTGACCTTCATTCCTCTTCTCTCTAGAGCATATCTCCATGTCTCCAGGGTCTCCTCCACCTTTTCCCTACTCTCACTACAGATCACAATGTCATCTGCAAACATCATAGTCCACGGGGACTCCTGTCTGATCTCATCTGTCAACCTGTCCATCACCATTGCAAATAAGAAAGGGCTCAGAGCTGATCCTTGATGTAATCCCACCTCCACCTTAAACGCATCTGTCACTCCCACCGCAGACCTCACCACTGTCACACTACCCTCGTACATATCCTGTACCACTCTTACATACTTGTCTGACACTCCTGACTTCCTCATACAATACCACAACTCCTCTCTAGGCACCCTGTCATATGCTTTCTCTAAATCCACAAAGACACAATGCATCTCCTTCTGACCTTCTCTGTACTTCTCCATCAACACTCTCAGAGCAAACATCACATCTGTAGTGCTCTTTCCTGGCATGAAACCATACTGCTGATTGCTAATCATCACCTCCCTTCTTAACCTAGCTTCCACTACTCTTTCCCATAACTTCATGCTGTGACTGATCAATTTATTCCCCCTGTAGTTACTACAGCTCTGCACGTCACGCTTATTCTTAAAAATCAGTACCAAAACACTTTTTCTCCATTCCTCAGGCATCCTCTCACTTTCCAAGATTTCATTAAACAATTTAGTTAAAAACTCCACTGCTATTTCACCTAAACTCCTCCATGCTTCCACAGGTATGTCATCTGGACCAACAGCCTTTCCATTCTTCATCCTCTTCATAGTTATCCTTACTTCTTCCTTGCTAATCCACTGCACTTCATGATTCACTATCCGCACATCATCCAACCTTCTCTCATTCTCTTCATTCATCAGCTCCTCAAAGTACTTTTTCCATCTGCTCAACACACTCTCCTTGCTTGTGAGTACATTTCCCTCATTATCCTTTATCATCCTTACCTGCTGCACATCTTTACTAGCACGGTCCCTCTGTCTAGCCAATCGGTACAGGTCCTTTTCTCCCTCCTTAGTGTCCAACCTTTTATACAGCTCTTCATACGCCTTATCCTTAGCCTTCACCACCTCTCTCTTTGCCATGCACCTCATCTCCTTATACTCTTGTCGACTTTCTTCATCTCTTTGACAATCCCACTTCTTCACCATCCTCTTTCTCTGTATACTCTCCTGTACTTCTTCATTCCACCACCAGGTCTTCTTGTCCTCCTTCCTCTTTCCAGATGTCACACCAAGCACCTTTTTAGCCATCTCTCTTACTAGCTCTGCTGTAGTTACCCAGCTATTCGGTAACTCTTCACTGCCACCCAGTGCCTGTCTTAACTCTTCCCTGAACATCACCTCACAATTACCCTTTTTCAGTTTCCACCATTTGATCCTTGGTGCTGCCCTGACACTCATCTTCCTCTTCTTGATCACCAATGTCATCCTACAAACCACCATCCTATGCTGCCTAACTACAATTTCCCCTGCCACCACTTTACAGTCTCCAATCTCCTTCAGACTGGCCCTTCTACATAAGATATAATCTACTTGTGTGCATCTTCCTCCACTCTTGTATGTCACCCTATGCTCCTCCCTCTTGTTAAAATATGTATTCATCACAGCCACGTCCATCCTTTTCGCAAAATCCACTACCATCTGACCTTCCTCTACTTAACACCATACCTAACCACCACTTCTTTATCCCCTCTGTTCCCTTCACCAACATGCCCATTGAAATCTGCTCCAGTCACCAGTCTCTCACCCTTGGGTACAGTCATCACCACTTCATCCAACTCCCTCCAGAATTTTTCTTTCTCATCCATCGCACACCCAACTTGTGGAGCATATGCACTAACAACATTCATCATTACACCATCAATTTCCAGCTTCATAAACATCACTCTATCTGACACTCTTTTCACCTCCAAAACACTCTTAGCATACTGTTCCTTCAGGATAATACCCATGCCATTCTTCTCCCATCCACACCATGATAAAACAATTTGAACCCACCTCCAGTACACCTAGCCTTGCTCCCCTTCCATCTGGTCTCTTGCACACACAATATACCAACCTTCCTTCGGTCCATCATATCAGCTAGCTCTCTCTCCCTATACCAGTCATACTGCCAATATTCAAAGTTCCGACCCTCACTATCACAGTCCTAGCCTTTACCTGCCTTCCCCCTCTTCTCCTCCTTCGGCCAACAGTAGCTCAGTTTCTGCCAGCACCATGTTGACCAACAGTACTGGTGGTGGTCGTTGTTAACCTGGGCCTTGACCGATCCGGTATGTATATCTGTACTGTTGCCTGCATGTATGATTTGGCAAAATTTTACACCGGATGCCCTACCTGACGCAACCCTCCCCATTTATCCGGGCTTGGGACCAGCACAAAGAAATGCACTGGCTTGTGCATCCCCAGTGGCTGGGTTAATGTGATTTAAATGTGATTTAATGCAATGCAAGTTTTAATTTTGTTTGGAATATCAAAACAAAAATCCCTACCCTTTTTATTAAATGCTGTGGGATCTTTAACATCCACTATCATCAATTCAAACCTTGATTTAATATTTTACCTAAAGAACAGCACCTTGGTAGTGTGAAACCCTCGTACACTGTTCTAAAGTGTCGGTATTAGAACATGAATCCCTGCACTAGTGTGGGAATAAAACCTGCAGCCTTATGATCTTCCTGTATCAAACACGTGTGCTACATGTTAAGGCACTGACACTTCACCTTCATTTTAGTGAACGACTTATTCTTTTCCCGGTCAGAGGTTGCCACAGCGGATCATATGTCCACTCATGATTGGCAGTGGAGTTTTACGGTATCAAGTTGCCAGCCCGGCGCCCAACCATCCACAGAAGGCACACACACACGCACTCACCTAGGACCAATGTAGAGTGTCCAATCCACCTACAGCATGTCTTTGGGAGGAAACCGGAGTACCTGGAGGAAACCCACACGACAACAGGGAGGACATGCGGACTCCGCACAGAAGGCACCCCAGCTGAGGATTGAACTGGGGAACCCCTTGCTGTGAGGCGACAATGCTAACCACTGCACCACCATGGCTGCCCTAGTGTAGTGAAGGACATGTAGCCAATATTGTTTTATTTATTTATTTATTTATTTAATTATTCATTTATTTAATCATTTGTCTGTGGTATACTTTTAAAGTAACTGCACTGAGCTTAGGTAGAAGTATATAAATAAATACAACTTTATTTACTTATTTTGAAATTCTTATTAACAACATATTTAATGTAACCAGTGAGGATCCCGGATCTTGTCATAGACGGATACATGCTATCATCCAGTATAGTAATGTGTCCCTCCAAATGGATGTTCTGGTCCCATTGAAACTAAAACCCTTAACTCTGTGCAGGTATTTGACAATTAACTGAACCCCAAGATACAAAATACTGAAACCTCATCATGCCATGACTCTTGTCTTTCTCCATTTCACCTGGAGGTCCTTTTTGAACTTTAAAACAAGAAAATGCAACTGCATAATAACACTGTGCATCAAAGTCCCTGTTTACCCAATTTAAGTTATTGTGGTAGGGCCTTAGATTTATAGGGATAGATTCAGTTAATTTTTCTATTTTGGGTTTTAATCCTGTTTTGATGCTTTTTTGTTTATGATATTTAAATGATTCCCCCGATGAACATTGTTTGACAACGGCAACCTGCACAAAAGAGGAGCTACAGAAGCCACTGCTTTTATCCGTCTGTCTGTCTATCTATCTATCTATTCATTATTTTTAAGGGAGTAACTCCCTGTCCCTCTACCGATTGTCTTTACTTGAAACTCATTAAACTGGACCCTTAATGCAATAATTCTCATTTTTACTGAAATGCTGATTTTTGTAATTTAAACTGCTGCAGTTAAAATATGTATTACTCATGAGCACTTCTGGATTAAGCAGCAAGAAATCAATCAAGAAATGTATTATATCTCTCTGGCTGTTGTGCTTTCGCACAAATGAACTGTACATCAGTCTGCTGCCTGCAGAGGTAATCACCGTGTCCATCGTGCGGCGTAGGATTTTAACCATTATTACTGTCACTGTTACAGTGTGAATGCAGGAGTGTTCTTTAATCAGTTTCTTCATCTGTGGCCTGTCTAATGTTTTGTTTGCACATTTCAATACATTTAAATGCAGGAAACGGTATGCATGCATTTGGTCGGTCAGTGGATGGCCGACCAGAAAATGTTCGAAAGTAGTGCAGTGACTTTTTGACCCATGGTAGCACTTGTTTAGGTGGTAGAGCAGTCGGGAATGTCGAATTTGGAGTTTTTTATGACATTCAGACTATTCGGCATCTTAAAATTTGACATTATGGTTCAGAAAAACTGACGTTCCGCACTTGGTCGCGAGACCAAATGCATGTATTCCACAGGAAATATGTACTGTTTGGGCTGATAGCATTTGAACTCATGATCCAGTCTGGAAAAGCAGTCAACAAATGTATTGATGGAGCACATAAAATACTGTTACAGGGATATGAGTTTTATACATGAATTTGGTTTATAATACCTATTTACATCAGGCAGAACTGGTTCCTTTAACTTAACATTCATGTAGTACTAAGGTAAAGTTCTCTTCCCATTCACTAGTAATAGGTGACTCTATAGTCAGACACACTGATGTCCCGCTGACCAGGCTGAACAAGGAGAAGGTGACTGTGAGCTGTCTATCGGGAGCTAGGATCCGCCACATAACACACGTACTCAAGTCACTCCAAAGCAAGTACAAATATTACTCTGTCATTGTCCATGCTGGTGTGAATGACCTGAGACGTACCTCCCTGGACTACATGAAAAGAGACATAGAGGAGCTCTCCGATTATGTGGCCCAGGCTGGTATGACCCTGACCCTGAGCAGCATCTTGCCCTCACCAAGAATGATACCACAATACAAAGACAAGATGATCAGCTTTAACAATTGGCTCAAGTACTGGTGTCATTCTAAGGGGATCCAATGTCTGTCTGCCTGGGATGACATGTTGGACAAGCCACGCTGCTTCGCAAGGGATGGCTTATACCTGTCACCACTGGGCTTCCGGATATGGGCTAAGGCTCTTGCCACCCCCCCATAGTGCCTTTTTTAGGCAAGGCTCAAAAGACAAACCCACCTCCTTAGAAAACAATAATGGAAAAAAAACTAAGGGTAATGCTGCTCAACGCCAGAAGTCTAAATCTCAAGATGCAGGCACTTGATGCACTCCTCAGCATGGAGAACATTGACGTCTGTGCAGTAACTGAAACCTGGTTCAAGGCTCCTGAGAGCACCCCAGCACTACCAGGCTATACCTCGTATCATGATTTTCGGCCCCAAAACCCGGGCCGAACCACAAAGGGAGGGGGTGTCCATATTCATCAAGGACACCCACACCTCCAGGTTAGTAGCAACACATGAAGCATCAGAGACCATACAGGTGCAACTAACCATAGGCAAAACTGCTATACAACTGGTAGCATGTTACAGATCACCCTCCCAATCTCAAGAACCCCACTCAGCCTTCCTGAAGACATTGGAGGATATGAATGTATCACAAAATACCATCATACTGGGAGACTTCAACTACCCAAACATAGATTGGGTACATTATTCTAGCCCTAATACCCTAGCCCAAAGGTTCCTGGAATTCATAAATTCAAATGCACTGGAACAATTAGTCACCTCTCCCACTAGGGGAGATAATATACTAGAACTGATCATCACAAACATGGGGACAAAATGCTCCACACTGGAAGTATACCCCTCACTAGTGAGATCTGACCACAAACTAATCAACTTGGATATACATATCCCACCTCCACCCCCAGCACAAAAGACCACAGTGAAAAACTTCTCAAAAGCAGACTTCACTCTTCTTAAGACTGAGATGGTATCCTTTAAGCCCACTGTGCCAGTGGATACCACATCCCACAATGCCGAATCCTTCACATATGCTTTCTATGGACATCTCCAAGAATGCATGGATCATGCAATCCCAAACAAATCCAAGTCCCTCCCCACCAAAGGTAAGCATCCTGTCTGGTGGACCTCAGCCATAAACAAATTGTATAACAAAAGAAGGAAGCTACTGCATGTCAGAGAAAAATCCCTTGAAGAGAAGACATCTCTGATCAACATTAGCAGAAAACTATGTTCTCTCATAAAAACATCCAAGGCCAACTTTGAGAGAAAAATCGCTAAGGACACTGAAGATAACCACAAAGCCTTCTTCAGCTATGTTAGAAACCTGGGCGGAAACCCTCAGATATGCTCAGAGTTGGTTCACAACAATAAAAAATACACTGAACCCACAGATATTGCCAACATTCTGGCTGACAGGTTCAGTGCAAATTTCTCCCCTCCTTCAGCCCCAAAAGAAGAAATACTTATCCCAGCTGAATGTAATCTCCCTGTCATGTCAGATGTCCAAGTGAGAACCGCCCTAAACAAAGCAAAAAACACAGCATCAATGGGACCTGACGGTATCCCGGGTTGCGTGTTACGTGAACTCCAAGAGGAGCTAAACCCACACATAAAAATGCTATTTAACCTTAGCCTTACTTCGGGATATGTACCTGAACACTGGCGTACAGCAACAGTGGTCCCACTCCACAAGGGGGGTGCCTCTACAGACCCTGGAAACTACCGCCCCATAAGCTTAATCAGCCTGGTCTGCAAAGCTATGGAAAGAATCATTATGGAACTCATAAACAGAGACATAGGGGACCTACAGACACTTGACCCCACCCAGTTTGGCTTTGTAAAGGGCAGATCCTGCCTTTTAAACCTGGTTGACTTTTTCAAAACAGTCACTAGAGCCATTGACGAGGGCAAAGTAGTCCATACAGCATACCTGGACTTGGCTAAGGCCTTCGACACAATACCCCACTCAGGCATCATAGATAAGCTCAACAGCTTAAAAGTAAACCTTTATGTCACTAGATGGGTTGCAAACTGGCTAAAGGACAGAACCCATAAAGTTAAAATCGCTGGAGAAATGTCAGACTCAAAGCCAGTCACAAGTGGTGTCCCACAGGGATCTGTCCTGGGACCCCTCTTGTTCGGTATTTATTTCTCAGATGTTAAAGCAAACATGGGAGGGCTGTGGCTGACAAAGTTGGCAGATGACTGCAAACTAGGCACCATAGTCGATACACCAGCAGACACGCACATCCTACAAAAAGGTCTCACAGAAACGGACAACTGGTGCCGGAGTCACGGCCTTAAACTAAATGCCAAAAAATGTATAGTCATCCCCTTTGGGAAAAACAAAGTACCCACAAATTATCACATAGACAGCAACCCATTGAGTAAGGAAAAAGTAATCAGAGACCTAGGGACCCAAGTCGACAGCGACCTCTCATTTGATACCCACGTTGCCAAAGTGGTTAGAAAAACATTCTACCTTGCACACCTCATCATGAAGGGATTCACATCTAGATCCAAGGATGTCATTGTACCCCTCTATTCCTCCCTCATCAGACCCTTGATTGAGTACAATGCCCCATTTGGTATGTACCTCACCCGACATTTGCAACAGCTGGAAAGACCACAAAAGTACCTCACCAAGAGGATCAAGGGTCTCCAACATATGTCTTATTCTGCCAGACTAAAGAAACTTCAGCTCTATTCAGTAGCATACCGCCTGCTCAGAGGTGATCTCTGCCTGATGTACAAGGCCATGTCCAATCAGGATCTGATGGACATGCTCCACCTCAAAAAATCCAAGTCCATCAGGACCACGAGAGCTAAAGACTTAAACCTCGGCACAAGTATGAATAGGACATGCTGGAGGGATAGATTCATAACCCAGAGGTTTCCCATGCTTTGGAACAAGATCCCAGTTCGTATTAGGCAGAGCCCCTCACTGACTCTCTTCAAAAGAAATCTTGATGAGTGGATGGGAGATCGTAAGTTTACCCCAGGGGTCACATCTGTGTCACTGCTAGACAGGGGCACAGTAAACTAATTCTATTATATAAGGGGACCTTCATTGTGTCACTACTAGACAGAGGCACAGTATTCTAAATTTATTCTGTACATTTTTTGTACCATTTCATGGGGTGGTAAAAGCCACATCACTATGGCTAGGCTTACAAATGCCCCAGGGCAGATAGCCTAGTACTATACTATGAAACTATGAAACAAGAGTTATAAAATCCAGGTTTCTCCCTACATATTCATATTCATTTAGAATAATCAAAATAGCTTTAACAAACAATTGTCCCTATATTTCCCTTTGTAAAATGTAATGATTTCACAGTAAGAGTTACCACACCAAATTTCTAAGTGGTGACACACCCGAGTATTGCACAGTGTGTCACAAAACAAATAATTTCAGCTGTGCCTGGGTTGTAATGGTTACAACTGAATGACTGAGTGCATGGTACAGGCAGGGGTGGGAAGTTAATCCTGGCCAAATGTCCCTTGCTGCAGACCCCTTAGAGATAGTCATACCTTCATAATCAATGGTCATTACACCCCCTACCCTAGCATGCCCCTACCCCTGCTGATGTCTGTGTCTAGGGGCATCATTTTCCCTCACACCTTGTTATCAGTACTATATCTTGTTGAAGTATTTTTTTTTATTTTGTTTACTGGAACAGAGCACTAGTCAGACACCCATCGGTCACATAATATGTCTACATCATTGCTTTTAATATGTATGCTACTACAACATACTGATAAACAGTGGAACTCACTCCATATCTTTTGTCATTAGCTTGTAAAAAAACATAAGTTTTTAGCTTCTTCATCATAAAAAGTGAAGCAAAGAAAACAAAGAAATGTCACACCAAACATCTCCCTCACTGTATCTGGATAGTTTACCTGGTTAGATTTCCTTAAAGAATTCAGTACTCTGTCTCCCCCCTATATTCTGTAATCTATTCCCATCTGGAACCCACCTTCCCTATGATTCACTTACACCCCACTCTTCTACTTTAAACAAATTAATTTCAAAGACATCGGGCCCCTCCTCAAATTCCTACTGAGAGCCTCCACAGGGTCAGATCACCTTCTATGTTGGTCTATCTACTTCTGTAAAGACCATATCACAGTTCTGCTTGTCCTTATCTATAACCTCCACATCACTAAAAACATTATATCTTCTGTATGAAACATAGTTTTAATGACACCCCTACCTAGACAGTCCAACTCTATTAGTGGTTCTCATTATTGCCCTGTCTCAAGCTGAGTAGCATTAAGGACGATTCCAAAGAAAATAATGTACGTCCAGTGCTCTGGTTATATCAAGCAATATAATCATCTGTTCTTTAAACAGACCAACTTTCTGTCTGGCTAGAGCACAATGGCATTGCTCTGGTCAATAAAAGTGATGGAATTTTAATGAACATGGAGAAAGGGAATCTCACTTGGGTAAAGTCAAATACCTTACCACATCATTTGACTTTGCGAACTAGTCTCTTTTCTTAAAACACTTTCTTCAACTCATGTAAGCTCTGATGCCTCTGACTGGTTTAGGCACTTACTCTCCAAGTGTCACTTCAGAGTTAAAATTGGATCTCCCTTCTCCCCAGTCTTCACTTAGTAAAAAAAAAAAAAAAAAAAAAAAAAAAAAGAGTCCCTCGTGTCCCCTCAACCCTTACTGTATTGTCAGGCTTCATTAACAAACTTCTCAATGACCTGTCCCATCTTACTCTTATATTATATGCTCATTAAATGGTCTAATTTAGATCAATCCCCTCTCCCTTCCACATTCAACTCCAACTTCAAGCTCTCAGCATGCTTACCAACCAGATTAACAGCAGCAAACCACTCCTAAATACCTAAAAAAACAAAATGATACTCTTTGAAACCAGGCAAAAACTTTACCTGTGTCTCTGGCTCCTGACAAATAGTGGAACACAACAAACATATTGAAACAGCTACCTCTTACAAAAATCTAATCATCGAGTTAGACCAGTCCCTACGTTTTCAACTACATATAACAAAATCTAGCACATTCACTACCCAGTGTTCTGGGCCAAAATAATTCTAACTTCCTCTCCCCTGCAGTAAGAACAGCTATCAAGAAAAAGAGTTCTGCTTGATCAGCTAGAATATGGTCTACCACTTACTGCAACCTTCTCAAACAGAAACAGTACAGACCCTCAGCATCAAAATTTGTCATTTCATAACTATATCCCCTCAGCATAACCATCACCGTCTAACAGTTAAGAAATGTAAATAACTATCAAGCAAAGGGCAGATGTTTTACGAAATTCGCAACTATTAAAACAGCTCCTTCTCAGCAAAATAACTTTCCCCTCTAGTTTCAACAGAACACATTTTGGCTCATTTTTATAGATACCCAAAACTAACCTTCACTCTACTAAACAAAGTTTTTCTCTCAGTCCTACACTATGGGAATCTCTACATGCTTACCTCAAGGCATGTACCTCCTACTTTAAATTTAGGTCTCAGCTCAAGCCCAACCTACACAAAGAAGCCCAGTACAACTGTTTCTGTTCATTTCATATTATGCAACACTTGATGTATCACCTCCTCTTAAGTCATATTATCCACCACTCTATCACATATTTTATACTTTAACACTGTGCATTCTCCTGGCTATAACTTCTTTCTACACCCTCTTCCCCTTTGTATGGACCTTTACTGTCTTGTCCAATAATATACTGCAGTTTATATTCCACTTAAACTTTCAAGACAGTTATATTTTCTGTGCTGTTTACATTTATGTGCCCAAGCTTTACAGATGTATACTGTTCTGTTGTGTGTTTTCTATTGCATTTTGTTTTGTTTACTGTTTATAACCTTTGTCAAAGTTGTTTTGTATCCATGCAACTTTTCTGTATCTTGTATTTGCCCTGACTGAGGCATCAGAACCTTCAGGTGAATATTCCCCAGACATAAATCAAATTATTTATTGTTGATCAATTCATCCTAAACAAATTTTTCAATATACATAAAGTGACCCATACAAAGTCAGAGTAACTGATTCTGAGATAAAAGATGACAACTTTATTTGCATTTAATTTCTAGACCACCACCAAGCATTCAGCACCCACAGCCCAGAATCCCATATTGATGATACTGTGCCTTGTTGGTCTGCCATAAAATACATGGCAGTATGATTAAAACTGTGATGATGTGCGGTATTGCCAGCCTTGCAGGAGAAGTAAAGCAGTAGATGTGTAACATATGCCAGCACAGCTAGCTAGAGTTTTGTAATTAATTTTATGACATTTGTATATCAAACTGATTTGCACAAATGCTTGTGTATTTCTAAAGCTGCTTGTGTTAAAAATTACCAACAGTGTGTCCTGCTGGACAGAAAAAGAAATACACTTGTATGTCTGACTGTATTATAACTATTGTAATTAATATTGTACTAGGATACTGAAAGAGAAGAGGTTAATGAAATTAAATTATTTAATGTAGGCCATAAAACTTGTATCTTACATTTCTGATTGCAGCCAGAGACAAAATGTCTGTGCCAGAGGATGGTTTGTTAGCTCCTGTAGGAAGAGTGGAAGTGTTGTATTGTTTTATGACTTCCAGAAGCCGCAACAGATCTTAACAAAGCTCTAGGTCTGTGTATTATTGACACATATGTGCGAGATCTTGGAACATTTGCTAGGAAAGGGGGTAGTATGGGGACCAAAAGTCAGATGACCACATGTATATGATGTCATTCGGTAATCCAGGGCAAAAATTATGTTTTAATATTAGATGAGACTGAAGTGTCAGAGCGGTCTGTTTTTGAAACCTGACATAGAAAGAACCCTCACCTTCTTCATCTTGCCTTTCTCTAGTAAGTGACCAGGTAATAGTAATTCTTTAGATGAGTTGGGAAAATATAGCGAGATTAGTTAAGTACTATTTTTCTGGATCTGTGTGAATCTATTTGTGTTATTTTAATATTTTCTGTGAATGAAACTCTGGTGTTCCATATTTTCATGTTCCTTTATTATTCATTATTAAATATATTTAAACTTTTTATTGTTTCTGGTCCTTTAAAGAATATTTTAACCTTTGAGAGTACTTATATGACTCTGTGGCCACTCCTGAAAGCCTTACTGCATTGGTCAAACACTATCATTGGTATTAATATTAATTTCACTCAGTATAACTGGGTACACTTGTATGATCCTTAGAGTAGTTGGCTTTGGACTGTCTGGTGACAGTGTAACTACCTTATAGTCTAGGCAAAAGGGGGCATATCTAGTAAATCTGTGCCAGGTTTTCCCAGGTGTGTGTGTGTGTGTGTGTGTGTGTGTGTGTGTGTGTGTGTGTGTGTGTGTGTGTGTGTGTGTGTGTGTGTGTGTGTGGTGTGTGTGTGTGCAAATTAAATCTCCAAGAGTGTATGTATCAGCTGCTTAGAGCATTGACATGAAACACTAGTTTCACAGACAGGGTGCTGGAGGACTTAGCTTGGGCACTCAGTTGTGGACTCAACTCTATAGCTGTGCCAGTAGGGAGTCTCATTAAGACCCTGGACAGAGAGAGAGAAAGAAATCCAGACCACAGACTGAGTGCATTCCCCGGGTGGTCTTAAGGGAAATTGTGCTTGATGCAGACAGCTGCATCTGAAAATACTCTGTGTATCTATTTTTGTTCCAAGTGAACGTCCCTCTCCAGTGTCAGTGATGAGTATTCAGGCTCCTTCATTACTGACTCAGAAAGGGGACATCACAAAAACATCACCCAACAGATCTAAATATAAGCCCAAATGACTCAAAACAGTATCAACAGTTAGAAATCACAAAGTCTGTACCTGTGGCATAGAGGGATAAAGCCCTGACCCAAGTGACCATGTTTGAATAGCATCTCAGGGTCTTGAAAGGCAACCATTAGTCAGGATGATTATGCCCCATCTTTGGGGGAAGAGATGGTGGTTTGTACCATTGATCTTATGACAGTCTTTTGGCTAGAGAATTGAGACACATTATGACATAAGAAAGCACCTCAGGGAACCTATGGGCATGATTGTCTAAGCAAGAGGTGGAAGCTCTAGTCAGTGCATCTGGAGAAGTATGCATGCACCAAAACAAGGGCATACGTAAACCTTGTGGATATACAAGTGCTGATGTTACTACCAGGGGATGGTTACAACCTTAAATATAAATGATGTAAGTGTTTTGATGCTACAGAGAGCACAAAGTACACTCATGGCTACCCAGATGATGGCCCCCTCTTTGGACAACATTGTGTGAGTGAGGAGATGCTTTGCTTGATGGAAAGTAGGCATGGAGCAAGTAACAATCATAGAAAAAAAAATAGAAATCACTTCTGCCATTATATTGGCACATAGGAATAAAGCCATGACTTTGACCCAGGTGGCTGGAATTCAGTGGTCTGCTTAAGTAGCTGCTGTAGTCTGCTTGAAGGAGTGGAAAGGGATGATGAGGCTTAGTCTGCTTGTCACTTCTCAGGGAGAGTGTGTGGGGGCAGGATGGAACACATGACCGAGAAACTGAAGTGACACCAGTGATCATGTGACTGAAGAACTGAAGTGGCAGTAGTGATCACATAACTGAGGAACTGAAGTGGCAGGAGTGATCACATGACCAAGGAACTGAAGTGCCAGTGGTGATGCTGGAGCTATACAGTCTCAAGATCAAAATATGTTGAGGCAGGCATATGAGGAGCACATCATCATGTAGGTGTTGGGGTTTTTATAGAGCCATTGCTCACCTCACTGTGATGTCAATCTGACAGTACATCACAGGGAATAGGGCTTAAACAGAAAAGCCCTGATGTGAGCAACATATGTTATTCTGCCGGTAATCTGCCTAGTCTCCTGCTCCAATGGTGTCAGATTGACTTCCCCTTCCAACCCTGCCAAGGCAGCCCCATCTGGTGGGGGGGGGGGGGTTAGTACCAAGAATGAAAACAGAAGAAATGGGAGGGCTGCGTAGCAGCTGATGGTCAAGCTGAAGCATCAAGGGAAAAAAAAGGAATTACCTGAAGGTATGCAAAAGCATCATACCTACATCCTGAAGCTATCCAAGGTTATCAATGCCCTATCCTCAGCTTCCAACAACAATAATGCTACATTATGATTAAATTTAGTATGAGTTAGTCCCACCCAGTCTATGCAGCACCCTGAGCAAACTTAGCCTTCCTCAGTTTGTCCACAGTGCATCCCAATCAAATTAACACTGGCATCCACAATATTCTAGACTGAGCACTGACTAATATCCTGCTTAAGTCCTGTGACACCGCAGCTTACGTCTTATACCAGGCACGGTCTTGTCTCCACAGTTGTCTTGCTCAGAAATCCCAGATGCTTTCATTGCTTTCACTTCTTCATCTTATGAATCATCACTACTTCCTCATCAAGCATTTCCCTTATGAACTGGCAACACATGGTTTTACAAAGTGACCTCACTACTGCTCTGTAACAGATCCTTAACATACTTTTGTCCATCCAGAATAATGATTCACCCCTTTAAATCATTAGAGCTCAAGTTAACCTCACAGCACTACTCTCAACAGATATCAAAGACTGATACAGTAATGATTTTGAGATCACATACTTCAGAACAGGGCCATGATTAGTCTCCCATTTCATTCATTCATTCTTTCATTCTTTTTCTGATAGCCTGTCTCCCATTTATTCCATTGCTAAAGTTAATGTCAGTGTCAGTCCTTCTAGCAATTTACAACAATCTCAATTACAAATAGTTGCAATACCTCTGGATTACCTCTCAAGTAGCCCTGTAATATATGCACTCACTTTCTCCTAAACATCCTGGAAAAGTGAACTTGCCCAGGAAACACTCAGAAGACCCGCATCTGCACTTTCATGCCTTGCTGTCTCCAGTGGAAAGCAAAGTCTAATTTCCCCCGTGTAGACTGAAACATCTGGCTGAAGAAAAAAAAATGCAGATACTTGCAACTCAATGGTTTTCCAAAAAGGTGAAATAAACAGGCTCCCAGTCAGAGGATATTTCTTGAGGTATTTTACCCAGAAACCACCACATTGACATACTGTTTGTATTAGGTATCTACTAAAGCAGGTATTTCCACAATTTGGGGGGGGGGGTCAGTTTACAAAAAAAAAAAAAAAACACAACATACTAAACAGTCAACAGTCAGTACTGATGATTCCTACTTTTTCTCTGTTTACTGACTAGCAATAATGTTGATCTAACTGTACTTTTGGCTAAACTGAAACATTTTATGTAATTCAGATATTGACGTAATTTTTTTTTCACTTTTATGCAGACTCGCCAGATAAAATATGACAAACCAAAAGGTCTGGTAGAAATTATCATAACAGACTTCTCACGCAAGGACGAAGGATCTTATACTGCTCAGATCCAGGACGGAAAGCCCAAGAATCAGTTCACATTGGTACTCATTGATGACAGTAAGCAAAATCATTAATACATGCATGGTATGCTTGTTTAATTACAATCATTAATACATGCATGGCATGCTCGTTTAATTACAATCATTAATACATGCATAGCATGCTCGTTTAATTACAATCATTAACATATACATGGCATGCTCATTTAATTACAATCATTAACAAATACATGGCATGCTCGTTTAATTACAATCATTAACACATGCATGGCATGCTCGTTTAATTCAGTCATTAACACATGCATGGCATGCTTGTTTAATTCAGTCATTAACACATGCGTGGCATGCTCGTTTAATTCAATCATTAACACATGCGTGGCATGCTCGTTTAATTCAATCATTAACACATGCGTGGCATGCTCGTTTAATTCAATCATTAACACATGCGTGGCATGCTCGTTTAATTACAATCATTAACACATGCATGGCATGCTCGTTTAATTACAATCATTAACAGATGCGTGGCATGCTCGTTTAATTACAATCATTAACACATGCGTGGCATGCTCGTTTAATTCAATCATTAACACATGCGTGGCATGCTCGTTTAATTCAATCATTAACACATGCGTGGCATGCTCGTTTAATTACAATCATTAACACATGCGTGGCATGCTCGTTTAATTACAATCATTAACAGATGCGTGGCATGCCCATTTAATTACAATCATTAACACATGCATGGCATGCTCGTTTAATTCAATCATTAACACATGCGTGGCATGCTCTTTTAATTACAATCATTAACACATGCATGGCATGCTTGTTTAATTACAATCATTAATACAAATATGGCATGCTTGTTTTATTACAATCATTAATACATATAGGATATACTTTTTTATTTACAATCATAATACATATATAGCATGCTCTTTTAATTACAATCATTAATACATACATTGCATGCTCGTTTAATTACAATCATTAACACATGCATGGCATGCTCGTTTAATTCAGTCATTAACACATGCATGGCATACTTGTTTAATTCAGTCATTAGCACATGCGTGGCATGCTCGTTTAATTCAATCATTAACACATGCGTGGCATGCTCGTTTAATTCAATCATTAACACATGCGTGACATGCTCGTTTAATTCAATCATTAACAAATACATGGCATGCTCGTTTAATTACAATCATTAACACATGCATGGCATGCTCGTTTAATTCAGTCATTAACACATGCATGGCATGCTTGTTTAATTCAGTCATTAACACATGCGTGGCATGCTCGTTTAATTCAATCATTAACACATGCGTGGCATGCTCGTTTAATTCAATCATTAACACATGCGTGGCATGCTCGTTTAATTGCAATCATTAACAGATGCGTGGCATGCTCGTTTAATTACAATCATTAACACATGCATGGCATGCTCGTTTAATTCAGTCATTAACACATGCGTGGCATGCTCGTTTAATTACAATCATTAATACATGCGTGGCATGCTCGTTTAATTACAATCATTAACACATGCGTGGCATGCTCGTTTAATTACAATCATTAACACATGCGTGGCATGCTCATTTAATTACAATCATTAACACATGCATGGCATGCTCGTTTAATTCAATCATTAACACATGCGTGGCATGCTCTTTTAATTACAATCATTAACACATGCATGGCATGCTTGTTTAATTACAATCATTAATACAAATATGGCATGCTTGTTTTATTACAATCATTAATACATATAGGATATACTTTTTTATTTACAATCATAATACATATATAGCATGCTCTTTTAATTACAATCATTAATACATACATTGCATGCTCGTTTAATTATAATCATTAATACATGCGTGGCATGCTCGTTTAATTACAATCATTAATACATACATTGCATGCTCGTTTAATTACAATCATTAATACATACATTGCATGCTCGTTTAATTATAATCATTAATACATGCGTGGCATGCTCGTTTAATTACAATCATTAATACATACATTGCATGCTCGTTTAATTACAATCATTAATACATACATTGCATGCTCGTTTAATTACAGTCATTAATACATGCATGGCATTCTCATTTAATTACATGAGATACAAATGTTCTTTTAATGTACCCAGTAGTTGCAGAATGCATAGAGGGCTGAATCTGTAATACAAGGATTACTGGATGTTCAGCACTGAAGGTTAAGGTTATGAGCTGGTAAAATGATAAATCCCGTAGAACTGTGTTTGATTCCTTTTGTCTTCTGCTGCGTGACTCTGAGCAAGTGTTGACCATAGTTCCTGGTTCACTCCTGAAAAGAGGTGATTTTCTTTAGTGGACTTGCCTGAATAACAAGCAAACAAATAACTAAAAAATGAGATCAGGAGTCTGTGATATGCCAGTTTCATGATCGGACATTGTGCTGCATACTAGTAGAGGAACAAATGGGGGACTTGCTATACAATACAAAGCACTATAGTGGTAAACTATTTCCTGATTACAACTAGAAGAATATGGTTCTGTTCAATCCACCAGCTGTCAGTCCAGTTTGAGTCCACTACAATCCTAGCACTCCATTTTTGTTGATAATGTTCAAGCAGTGATGGAAAATAAATGACTTTAAGTGGGAGACTGCCTGCTGTAACCTTGTCAAGCTCAGCATGGAGTTATACAGTTTTCTGTTTCACATTAGGAAAATGCGTACATGTAAAGCAGCATTTGTTTCATCCTCTGTTGTGGTCAGTAGAAATCATGAATGACATTAAACAATATCTATAAAAAGACATTTTGCCTTTGCAATAACTACAGTTTTATTAATATTGCATATACTGGAAACCCAAAAGTGTTTTGAACATTACAGGGGTAGCAACATTATGTTGGCACATATGAAGTGCGAGTAAACAGGACCTGCTTATTTTACAATAAGTTAGAGATGGACTCTGAGGGTTTTATGGTCCTTTCCCACCTTTTGAAAAATATACGTTAATATTAGAAGTATAAAATATTTTAGTGTCAAAGTTTTTGTGACCGTATACAATCACTCACACAGTGAAATATGTTATGTTATTCTACAGAATTCAAAGATGTTTTGGATAGATCTGATTTCCAAAGGAAAGAATGGAAGAGAAAGCAAGGTAAGAGGACCCTGAGGTCATTCACCTGTCCAGCATTCAGTTAAAGATAATAAAGTTCTTGATCATGTTAAAAGCAAGGTCATCTCTTTGTCAGTCAATAATTTACTAAGATACTATTCTATCTTGATGTTTGCTTGTTTCTCCAGTGCAAATAAAATAAATTACTGAAAGTAACCACAAATAGTTTTATTGCTAAAACACACACGGATTTTCTACAGGAAGTACAAATGATTAGAAATTCCTCTAAAAACAGTCTTCATATATTTACAATATATGAATATTATCTTTACAAGTTCAAGACTGTTAGTTTGGTAATGATGTGTGCCTAGGGATCATTTGACACAAGAGTCAATCAAAACAAGAATATCTGCCTGCCTTATATTCATATAGCACTCATATTTGTCAGCAGATATCTAAATATTTGACATGTATACGGTTAATTGGTTACATTCTTAGTCAGTGTTATAGGAAGAATAATTTATGTTGTGTACTCGTAAGTACAACAGCAGCTATACCAAGTAACTTCCCCTTATTTTTTTGGGTCTGACTAATCATAGTCGACACAGATTCTGATGTCTCCACATGTTATTCTATGTCCTGACCATCAATGCTGTAACAGCAGCTTCTCTTTTAAAGGCATAAGTTGCAAAATGGACTAGTACTGGCTTCTTAGTTCTATTGGTACCTCTTACTAGGTTTCACAAGGTTCAGTGCTTCATATCAATGAGTATCACCTCCTCTGGAATACTACTCCATGCTGCCAGTTGATTCTGTGTAAAAGTTTCACAGTCCCTGACATCTTTGACCTCTTATGTTCCACTAAAACAAATTTTCTTTTTCTGAGATCTGTAGTCGTTGTCAACTAAATTCACTTCTAGAAACTCAGCATTTGCATCTGTGGCCTCTTGCATGCCTTTCAATAATTTGTTTTAGACCAGACTTTGGAGGAATTCAGAATGCTCATTCAGTACTTCCATTATTTCTGTTATTGTTTCATCAGCATCTTGTTTTGTATTCTACTAGCTCTGAATCAGTCTTTCTCACTTCTAAGAACGTGTCCGTTTAGCATTTCCTCTTCTTCCTTTCTCCTTAGATCTGTTGATTCTGGAGCTGTCAACATGGCTGTCAACCTTCCTATTTCATCACCGCTCACTATCTCGTTTTCTTTTCTTCCCCCTTCTGCACTTCTTGGACATTCACACTTTACAGCCCATGCCACTTATTTATAAACTTCACAAAACTACTTGTTTATAAGCTGCTTACTTATAATTCACCAGGTTTTTACAGTTGTTTATTGCAAGGAACAACCAAGAGACACTGCTTAACCTGTTTGTGCCATACTGGAAGTCATTTATTATGTAATCTTCACAAGGATGTCAAGATTCACCTTGAGAGCTTCAGTCCTGAATATTTTGACATCCATGTCTTCAATACATAATACCTTGTTTATGCCCAGGGACTCAGTCATAATCCTCTTTGTCACAGAAGAAAGGTGTAATGCACAGAGCAAATACCTTACCCAAGCCTGCACTTGGAATAACAGCCCTTCTAATTTAGGGAGCGCCATGACTTTGATTCTGTAAGCTGCTACCACGTCTGCGCTACACTGTCCTGCCATTAGTAGTGTAAATGAAAAGAAACACTGGCATATAGGTACACTGATGGGAATAGTGTGCCCCTACCCTGGCATTTATGAATATTCACTCAAAGTCCCATGCACCCTGATAGACATCAGTTCCCAGCCCCAAACTCACCTCCACTATGACACTGTTCAGAAGCCCTCCTAGCCCCCTCTTTTTACTGAAAGACATTGAGGTTCACCTAACCCCTTATCAGCCTGAGAGTGATGTAAGATTCTCCACTTTCTTTATCCATTGCAGAAACAATCAGACTCTCCCAGGTCACTGCCTCATACACTTTAGTAGCAACTGAAGCCCATAGACTAACCCCCTCCCAGCTTTAGCAGTCATAACTCTTGCTATATCACTTCTCCGGACTGTTAGTGGTCAGACAGCAGAGCCTACTCCCACATGTACTGATAGTGATCCTTTGTTTTTCCTGTTCCCCTTTCTAGATTAGCAGTGATTATTGCCACCCTCTGAGTCTTCCCATCCTGTCAGAAATCACCTAAGACCCTCCTGAATATTTGTCAATGACCAGAATGCACAACTATACACAACCTCTAGATAGGCATCATCCTGTCCCATTCTTCTGAAAAAGTGGGCCAGTGCCTGTCCAGATTTATTATAAAGTGCTGCATCTTAATCAACAAGCAGAACATAATAAGTGAAATATATAAATCACAAAAAGGTAAATTGGGACCTAAAAAAATAGTCAGAAAATAGTAAAAAATCACTTTCATAAAGAAGATGTGACCACTTGAATTCCACTGGTCTGAGGGTTTTGTCCCTACATGCCTGATATCTGGAAAGACATGTACTACCTTTGCAGTTGCAGTACCTGAGCAAAATGGTAAACAATTTAAAAAGGAAATGCACCATTATCCTCTTTTACAAGTAATTTGATCTCAAACACTGCACTGCAGCACCTGAGGCAAAGCAGTGTCCAACATAGCAAGAACTTGACAAGGTGAGAAGATGATGTTACGATAAAAATACATTCGGTTCGGCCACCCCACATCATCTAAGGACACAGCTCTGATTATGCTTCAGATAATCAAATTCAAATAGCAGCTCAACCACCCGAAGAAGCTGGCCAAGGAGAATGGGAGTGAGAGGCCCCCTCTATTTCACCCATCCTGGAAGAAGGAGGTAACTGTGGCTCAACACAAGAGTGACACCTAAAGACAGCAGTAGGTGTTATCCTATGGAGTCCACTCCTGCTGAGCTGTCCCAGTGTCATCTTGCTCTTCCAGTGAAGGGGAACTCGGCATGTGTAGGCCTCCTTCCTCTTCGGAGACAGCAATGGCAGAGCACAGAGAGGCTGCTGAGGGAGGATGCCCCTGAGAAATACAATAGGCTGCTCCCCCAGACCATCAAGCTGGGCTGCTCCATACCACCAGACACTCACCTGAGAATGGATAAGCCACTTGGGATCTCTAGACAGGAGCAAATGGGGCAAGAGGCTCTTCCCTAACCAAGGAATGCCTATCGCCCATATCCGCAGAACAGATGGACTGATTAGGCACCAGTAATGGAGCCACTGGGCAAAGTCCTAAGAAGCAAAAGTAGATATATGCACACACACACACACACACACACACACACACACACACACACACACACACACACACACACACACACATAGACACACACACATATATATATATATATATATATATATATATATATATATATATATATGGTTTGCTATCATTATGTCGATGTGCATTTGCATGGCTATGAAGTATTCGAACATCAGATGTTCGAATACTTCATATTATGGCAGGTGACATGAGCGAAGGTTTGCATTGCGAATGACTGTGCATTCGCAATTCTAACTTTCGGTCATGGGAGGGGATCGCGGTACAGTGCAGTTAGGGAAATGCATCCCTTTCCTCACTGTAGTGCGATCTCGGAGTTGGAATATTAAGTTAGGGGGGGTGTGGGGGGCACAGCCCCCCACGGGGGGGTGCAGGGGGGTGCAGCCCCCCTGCATAACTGTGTGTTCGGTTAGGTAGGTAGGTGATTATGGGAAGGGTGGGCGTGCTGTGTATCGCCGTAAATGTCACAAGCGACATTTTCGACAATACACCCTTGTTTTCTGAGTTTACTATTATTCAAAAATGTTCATTTTCGATGCATAAATTCGAAAATAAAGACATTATTTATTTTTACTTTCGAATTTATGATAGTAAACCTATATATGTATATATATATGATGTGTGTGTGTGTGTGTGTGTGTGTGTGTGTGTGTGTGTGTGTGTGTGTATGTGTGTGTGTGTGTGTGTGTGTGTGTGTGTGTGTGTGTCTGTGTGTGTCTGTGTGTCTGTGTGGTTACAGTGTGAAACACTGAATTCTCATATGAGTGAATGTTTTTTCAGTCTGTAAATAACAGCAAATGCTCATGTCAGTGAATATTGTTTTCAATGTAGGTTTTGCCGCCATGCTTTAAGGGAATTTGCCCTTATCCCACTGTTGTGTGGTCTCAATGTTCACATATATATAACTAGCAGGGAGTGTAGGGTGTGAAAATGATTTTTAATTTTTGTTTTCAATCATTTTTGATTTGATCTAAAATGATCATTTTTTGATGGACAGCATTTCACATGTTTGGTGTTTGATGATATATATGGATTCCAATTATTTGATCAAACATCCAAAATATTGAAAACCTATTTAATGTAGGGGAGCAAGCCCCCCTGCGTCCCCACACTCCCTGCAAATTACATATACCAACTTCAGCATCTCACAGTCGTGAAAACTGGACATTTCCATTTTCAATATTCTGTGTTTTAAACATTTTTAGTTTTCGGTCAAATGAATGGAAACCCTGTAATGTAGATGTATAGCTCTGTAAGTTCCAGTGAAACAGTGGATGACAAAAGAGTAGTAAAACCACCTATCCAGCAGGTGGCACCAGCAGGCAATGTGCCTCTTCAGCTCAAGCACCCACATATGCCCTAGAATCTACACCCCCATCGATGAGGACCAGTATGCTGTTTCAGCAATTCAGCAGAATGTTAATAAAGGTCTTGTCCATGAGTATGTGTTGCTGTATTAGTTTTAGATTTTTCCTATTATGCTGCTTAGGTACCGCCTTTAGTGTGGTTTTGTGCATTGCAGATTATACCTGAGTTGTGTTGTGTTTTTGTCACAAGATGAGTGCATCATTTTTGATCATACTTGAAAGTTGCTGTTTATCAGTTTTGCAATATACAAATTTGTGATGCAAAAGCCATGCAGAATAAAAAAAAAAATTCTGACAGACATCACTTTAAGAAGGAATTCTCATAACCCATAAGAGGTTCTGAAAACAGGTTTTGGACTTAGCTGTTCAAAAAAGAACTAGTCTATGTTAGATATGAATATAAGGCTGAAATTAATTATGTTGTAAATATGCTGAAAGATAAAACATAGAATAAAAAGTTTGCTTGAATATATGTATAGAGTTTAGCAATGTAAAATGGGCATTCATACTATATGTATAACAGATAGGCTTCTCTTCACAGCAAGCAAGTATTATATGCTTTTCTCATGTTTGCAGAACAGTTTACAAATATCCATTAACAGACAGGAACAGCAGCAGAACAGCTTGTACAAATGTTTCCTTTTAGATTTCTGTTAATGGCATCCTCACATCAGCAAAAGTTCTTACAAGTAAATTACAAAAGGACAATAGAAAAGTCTAAAAACAGACATTATGTGACTTCCCACAGAAGGCCAAAAAAGATACCAAGAGGAAATAACAAAATCTATGTGCATGACTAGCACTCTATATAACAACTACAAGTAATTCAGTTATGTGAGAGAGGGACAGAGAGAGGTATTTTGTAGAAGTCATCATTCATATCTGTAATGAAGGAAAACTTTGTAAATATATGCTACAAACTAACAGAAAGAGTATGTGTCGTTTGTTATAAAATAAGTTATCTGTAACTGTGCTTATAGCTTCAAAATATATTTCTTCATCAGTGTGCAATTTAAAAGGCTTGGTGCTTTAAACAGACTACAGATGGAGTCATGCAAGCTATGTGTCTGATTCAGCAGTAAACAGCACAGCAAGACTGTGTGTCTTAAGAAGACTTTAGATCCAGCACAACATAGCAGAGAGCACAAATTAAAATAAATTTTTCAGTCTCAAAATCATTCTGGCATGTGGTAGTAGAATAAATTCTCCAAACTTTGAATATTTTAACAGTTTTGTTAATCGAAATGAAACAAAATGAATCAGCTAATAAATAAAAATATAATATATGGGCATAATTCTAGTTTATAACTTCATTAGATCATTTAAAACAATGCACTGAAACAAACACTGAGCTCAGGCAAACAACCTGCATAGAGGTGTGGAAACACTGCACCTTATCTTGAGCAGAAAACAAGTATTATATTTTAAAATCATACATATATTATCACCTTTGTACAACAGACAACAGTAGCATTGTTTTAAATCAAATTATAAATAAAGTCAACATTACAAGCCTTTATCAAATACAAACATCATACAGCACAAAGTCACAAAAATGCAAAAATCCAGAACTGTTAAGGAAGTTTGCCCCCCCACACACACACACACACACACACGCGCACACACACACACACACACACACACACACACACACACACACACACACACACACACAATCTCTAAATAAACTATTTCTGAAGCTACACACAAACTCGTATTAAATGGACTTCCCAAAATTTGAAGTTTTCATAGGGAACACGGGGAAATCAAGTGTTCTTTCTTTCATCAAAATTGTGAGCGATACAGGAAGAGAGTCTATATGCTTCCTTTCTATGTACCTTCAGAGGAGGTGACTGAGAAGAAGGAAAAGACTTTATTTTTGGAGTCAGTGATCTGGGAAAACTGCTGAAGTCTTTCAGTCCATCTGCCTTGAATGACAGTCTATGGTCCTTTAGACTCAACAATATACCAACACCTGGAACAGAGGATAAGGGTGACACTGACAGAAGGCCCAACCTGGGGTAGTGGTACTGAGGATTGCTACCGTCTTGGACTTGAGATTGGCATCTACTTCAGTCCAGAAGCAACTCTGGTCAGATTCTTAATCATTCACACCAAAGGCTCCAATGCCACGAATGACATGGGAAGTGAGGTCAGCAGCAAAGCCTTAATGCTAAGAATCAATCCAGGCATCACCAACTATCCAGGCATGCTGGTAACTTTGAAACTGAAAGTAATGTCAAAAGTTGACAACATCAGAACTAAAACCATCAGTGCTCTACTCAATCCTGGTGTTTCAGTATCTAATATGAGCTTGGCATCAACATTTATGTTGTATAAGTTGATGCCAACATCTTTAATTCTAATGAAGAAACTCTCAGCTTCCTGAGATGGAGAAAGTTTATTTATTTATTTATTTATTTATTTATTTATTTTATTTAACATTTGTTTACCAGGAATTTCCGACTTGGAACAAAGCCAATTTTCAGTAGATGCCTGAGCAGAAACACTCCAGATGCATGTCTTTGTATCGTGGGAGAAAACTGGAGCACCCAGAGTTAACCCACATGAATGCATGGAGGATATGCAGACTCCACACAGAAGGCACTCCAGCTGAGAATCGAACTGGAGAACCTCTTGCTGTGAGGCGACAATGCTACTGCTGCACCACTGCACAGTTGATTCTCTACTCTACCAAGAACCAGGAAGAAGAAGAGATGCCAGCAAATTTATGCTGAGTTCAATAAAAGAGTTCCACCAAATGTGCTATAATTAAAATAAAACATTACAGGAACAAAGTCTTGTCTCAGAACATAAGGTCTTTGCATTGAGGATTCTAATATTATGGCAACCGCTTTATCCATTACTAAATCAACTACAACAAATTCAGGATGGTGAAGTAGCCTAAATAATACAGGGGAGGAAGATCTTCCCATGATGTTAACAGTTATAGGAGACACAAACTTTTCAAATACTTTAATAGGAGCCTTTTTAATAATAGACTTCTTTCTTCTGATGCAGCTTCAGATACAGACGGTCGATACATTTGTGCATTTTGCTTCTTGTTTTTAACAGATGGTGAAGTTAGTTTTGAATATGTGGATATACTGGCTTCAACAAAACCTTTTATGTCAGAACTCTTTTCTGACAAAGATTTTCTACATAAATGTGATTGTAATCTGTTTTTTTTACGAGGTGGGGTGTGAAAGCAGATAACTCAGCAAAAATATTACATTAGAGTAGATATGGCTGTCCCTAAACAGGTTGCAGTGCCTGTACTATGGGACGTTCTTTTCATAGGATCACCTATGGAATACATTCTCCATGATTAAACGATGAAGGTTGCCCAAACACAGTAAACAACAGCAAAACATTATTTAAAGAATGTGTACAAGTTCCTCTAATAACTATTCAGAGAAACAAACTTAAATTAAGAAACAAATCAAAATTGTTCTGTAGGTGAACAAGCATATAGTCACACAATAAACTGGAAAAAAATTCAAAATGATATATCATTTTTTTTAGAAATGACAACAGCTAGAAAAACACTGCAGAAAATGCAAAAGGGTAGAAGACAGCCTAGTCAAGTAACAGTAAAAATAATAGTGTCCCAGCATCTTATTATACTCTTTAACAGAGTCTAAGCAAAGTTTAGAATTGTTGTGAGTTTGTGTCTACAACAATTTAAACTTTAACCAGTGTGCATCTACCAAAGCCAGAAAACTATATTCTGTAGCCTGTCTTTATTCTGAGGAGTCTGGTCACTCCAAGTAGATCCCAGTACCACTTTATACCTTACTAATCTGACCCATCACTGAGTACAGAGCTGCTTTGTAGCCTTTGAATAAGCTACCCAAAAGAACTTGAAAAGGTAGAGTGCTTCAAACTTTGACATTTTCAGAACTGCTTTATGAATCATCATTATATCCTATTTCTTACCGATTACAGACCTCTGCTTTGTCTGCAAGGCATTGTCTGACCTACTTCCCTTTGAATGTTTAGGTCTTGAATACTACAGTAATAAAGCTAACACCGGTTAGGAGAACCTAATACTAAAAATAAATACAACTAACAGAAAAAATGTGGCAGATACATTACATAATGCCTTCCAGTATTACAGTATAAACATCTCCTGGGTATCAAAAACAGTAAGTCAATTTTATATGTGTGTGTGTGTGTGTGTGTGTGTGTGTGTGTGTGTGTGTGTGTGTGTGTGTGTGTGTGTGTGTCTGTGTGTGTAGATATATAGCTCTATCTATCTGTTTAGATACATATTGGAAGATGGGAATTCGAAAAGGTTGACATGGGTTATAGCATTCAAGCTTCTCTGAAGGCCAAAAGGTGATAAGTATGACTATCAAACCTATAAAGCCAGTAGTCTGATGTCTGGTGAACATGGGCAATTACTTTTCATTAATTGGACGTTTACAGAAAGAAACACTAAAATTGTAACCCCAGATATATATACAAGCCTTTAAAATAAATCAAGTAACAACTATATGTGGTCCCTTCTACCATTAAAAATATTAACAAACTGACAAGAATATGCAGCGGGGTCCACAATGATACAATGAGAGCTATTTCTAGCATTTTTCCTGTGTAACCCCAAAGCAAATCGTATATAGCTCTACTACAAATACAATATTTTTAATATTCACCCCACAATCCTTTGAAATATATGCTTGTTTTCAGTTTATCTGGAACATGACTGAGTAGCTGATGCTTGTTACAGATTTTTAATTTAAACATTTAAAACCTGTTCAAAGTCACTGTAGCTGACAAGGATAAGGCAATTTGTTAGCTACTGGTACAAATTTATAAGACTAACATGACAATCTGAAAAGAAGAGATAACCTGAGCTATAGCTTAGCGGTACATTGTTTTAACAGTCATCTCCCCTAATTGCACAGGTTTCTAAAGTTAACAAGAAAAGTTTATATTTGATTAGCTCTACCTGAGTTTATTCTTGTGGTTAATGTGTAATTGTTACATGTGAAAGCATTGAGGTCAGAACATTACAATTGCATTTTACAGGCATACAATAGATTCATCTGGGCTAGACTCATCAGTTACAACCAGCAATCTTAACAAATAATTTCCTCCATTTTAAAATCTTTCAAGGATGTTAAATGCATTGCTTTATGTTATAAAGACAGCACTAGGAAAAAAGAAAACCATACTACCAAAATAAATAAATGAAACACATTTTCTGATGGTCAAGGTTATTCATAAACAGTGTGAGTAGTTGCATAAAAGCTTTCTATGTAGTAAATTTAGTATGATGCCTGTCATCATGATTCATAGATATTGATCTTGGCAATGAAAAGTGGCATGCAAAAAATATGCCATGGTGCAACGGTTAATGTTGTTGCCTCACAGCAAGCAGTTCTCCGGTTCGATTCTCAGCTGGGGTGCCTTCTGTGTGGAGTCTCCCTGCATTCGTGTGGGTTTCCACCGGTTGCTCTGTTTTCCTCCCACATTCCAAAGACATGCGTCTGCAGTGTTTCTCCTCAGGCCTCCACTGATAATAGGCTGTCTAGTTGGACTTTCCCAGTCAACAAATGTTAAATAAACAAAATAAAAATAAATATACATAGTGTACATGGTATGCTATATGGACTTGAGCCATGGACTGAATCACTCTGTGGAATGCTAGACCAACATATGCAGCAGGAAATAGGATGGAAACAACTACTTAGGTAAGGTATGTCCATTATACCTTAACTAAGAAGTTGTTTCCTGATTTCCCCTGATGCACTGTGCTCTGCCATTATGTCTCACAGTGATGTACAAAACGTTTACAATAATTGTGCATGAGAGTGAAGTATTAAAGTACAAATTAAATAGACAATTTTTAAGAATGTTACCTTTTTATTTAGTCAATAATGACACTTCAGGATGTGCAAAGTACTTGTTTATTAAACAACACTGGGAGACTGCCTGCTAAAATTTTCAAACTCAGTCTCAAAGAACAAAAACACTTCATATACATTATATATATATATATATATATATATATATATATATATATATATATATATATACACACACATACGTATACACATGCACACACACACACACACATACACACACACACACACACACACACACACACACACACACATACATACATATATATATATATATATATATATATATATATATATATATATATACACACACACACATACGTATACACACACACGTATACACACACACACACATACACACACATACACACACATATATATATATATATATATATATGTATATATATATATATATATACACACACACACACACACATATATATATATATATATATATATATATATATATATACCGTTTATCAGTTACATGCATGCAAAATTTGACATTACATTATTTCTAGCAAATCAGTGTAATTAGGAATGACCTCATCCCTTGTGATTCTTAGTGTTTCATGTGAACACTTCACAAACATGCATTTTAGACATGAGTCACCTGTGTTTACAAATTTATTGTCCTTCAACCTTCTAACTTTCAGTACCAATCTGCACTATCTCAGACAGAGCCTTGCAAAACTCATCCCCCCAACCTGAGAAGGCCAGAGTGTAACTGTTCCTTATATGATTAATCAGGTTATTCACCAGATATCTGCAACAATTCATTAACTTTCTGAAACTAGACTTTACAACATATCCTTTGACTCCTTCTGAACTTAGTTTGCCTTCAATTATTTATCATTACACTATAGTTTGCTAGTAGAAGAACATAATCGTAAGGCACTTAAAATATAAGGGTACTATCTAAGTCATAAAAAAAATATATCTTGCATAATTATCAATCTGTTTTTCAGCTTACCTTTGACATAAAAATATAAACACTTCATTTGACTTATTAGTGAAGAAATTATAAGTTATTATGCATTTAGTTATGAATAAACACAAGACATAACATTTTTCGCAACAGTAGCTAACATCATTAACACAATATGGTAATGAGAGGAGCTAGTGCTGTAAGGGATTCTATTGGAGGGAGCTCAGCTGTGTCACTATGTGCAGGCAGGTGAGTCTATTTTATATGATCGACTTTTTAAAAAGTTGAATTTGCCATGATCAGGATCATGCTATCGATTTTTTAAAAAGTCCAATGAATTGCGCTGAGATAGTGGTAAAGTGGAGATCAGGGGATATGCCTTATTCCCCAATGTAGTATGACCTTTGAATTGGTATATATATATAATTAGCAGGGGGTATAGCGAGTGCTTGCCCCCTACAAAAAACACTATTTCTGCGATTTTGTACATTTGACTTTTTAAACAGTCAATTACAGGAACTCAATAATGTGAAATTTGACTTTTTTAAAAAGTCAGTCATGTAAAACAGATTTAGAGGCAGGTACAAGTATAGTATTGGTAGCGGGTTTCCCTGCACAGCAAGGGATGACATAATGAGAATGGGAGCTGCAGTAGGGTAACGTTGTTGCCTCACAGCAAGAGGTTTTCCAATTCGATTCTCAGTTGGGGTGCCTTCTGTGCGGAAACTGCATGTCTTCTCTGCATTCGCGTGAGTTTCCTTAGGGTAATCCGGTTTCCTCCCACATTCTAAAAACATGTCTGGAGAGTTTCTCACTGGGCCTCCACTGAAAATAGGCTCTGTCCTAGTCAGACTTTCCTGATCAACAAATGTTAAATAAATAAATAAACGATAAGCTTTTACTACTGAAGAAAAGTACTATTTCATTTTTTACCACTTGTGATGGTAGTGCTTTGCTATGTAATGCTGGACAGCATAACAACTTACGAGCATGCTGCTGCCAAAATCTACAGATGTGAGAGCTGTTGGTACATTAGTTTTATTTATTTACAATTTGGTAGTCAGGTAAGTGGACTGGTCTGCTGACGTTTTTCAGCCATGACCTGGGATGCAAGTACAATTGTAGATATAATACAACTTTCTGGAGAATATAACATCAATCAATTGGGAATGTAAGAATAAATTGTAAGAAACATATGTAAAATCACAGCTGTTAGAATCACAGACAATAATCAATAATCTCACTTCTAATAACTCTCATCTTATTATTTGTGTTACAAAATCTACATTATGCACATCTATGTGGGAAGTTCTTACAATGCATTCTCACCATCTATGGCATGGTTCTGGTCCAGTAATTTTTAGGGATGTGACCTGACCAGTCATATCTGCCCCACTTTTTATGAAACACTGCTAAAGTCTGGAGGGGATGCATTTGCAGAGGTACTCAATGCATGACGTACCTAGGCTACACAGTGAGGTGTGTCTGTATATAAGGGCTTACCTCACTGTATAGCAGTGACTATGAATAATAATGGACTTTGGTGCATGTTTATACCACATATCACCCTACAACATGAGGCAAAGTATTCATGAATCCTGCCCACATACCTAGCATCTGGAGAGTTATGAAAAAAGTCCAATTAAATACAAAGTAGATAAATCCGAGCAGTTGCAATAACCATAACTAGCTAGCTAGAAAGTAAGAGTCTGTTTAAAAGCAGCACAATAATTCTTGTTACAAGAATTAGTAAACTAAATCATAAATGGTATTTGTTTGGTGTTACTTAAATACCATCAATAACAGAATTAAATGCAATGCAGTTATATTTTAAATAAGAAACAGTAGTGTAATAGCTAAAATCCAGGTAGAGAAGTACATTTATAATAAAGTCCTCACGCATATCTCAGTGGTACTCAAATTAATAAGCAACTTAGTGTAATCATATCTTGTGCTGGGTCTACTTCAAATAAACAAAAGACCACTTACCTGAAGATGAGTTTGCTGAGATGACAGCATCAAAACATTACATTGCTGAATGACCACATAACCAAAGCTGTTTACAGGGTAAGTATTCACTTGGCCAACAAAAAATGAAAACATATACCACAGCATGTCAAACCCATCCAGGTGGCAGACTGTGCCCCACACCCCCCAATGTGGGGGCTGCTCCCCACACACCCGCACTAACTAAATATCCCAACTCTGGGATCACACTACAGTGGAGAAAAGGGCAAATTTACCCATGATGGCCAACAGAATACTTACCCTGAAGAAGACCTTGTCTGCTATACAGCAATAAGCATATGTAAGATATAGAGGAATCAGAAACTTGTCACTGCGTCAGTATTCACAAAAAAATTGCAAACAAGCTATTCATGCTATTTAAAGAGATTACTCCATAATGTAAATTACAAATTTAGACAATAAACAGCTAAACATTATTCTTTAAAGAGACAATGCTCTAAATTATAACCTATATGAATTTCCAAATATTAAGTATTCTGATTTTCCAGTTTAAATAAATGTTTTGCAAACACATCGACGCTTGGAAGAAAATTAATGAATTAATTAATTCATTCATTCATTCTTGATTTCCTGCTCTTCAGTTATGTCTGATGAAGCAGTGTTTCCACTGCGAAAGTGCTCACATTTTTATTAAAGGATTGCGTGTTTTATACATCGCTTTGACTTAGTCCTTTATATGAGTTTTAAATAAATGTTTTGCAAACACACCAACACTTGGGACAAAATTAATTAATTAATTAATTAATTAATTAATTAATTAATTAATTAATTAATCGTAGTGACTAAACAGCCTATAATTGCAAGGGAAAACAGCTCTTGTACTTTACAAAAAAAAAGTACCAAACCAGGCATGTCCAAGGGTCAGCTTCCGGTGATTTCTCCTGTCCACCTGGTGAATCTGGGCATACTGGGGCAATGCAGCAATTGCCTCATGTACACAGACAACCCTCTCCTCCTACCACCTGACACTACAACTTGCGAGAGATGCGCTTACATAGCCAAACTGGAAGCAAAGCTGTCTCCTCCCAAGATTGTGCTAGACAGTCAAGAGGAGAAGGTTAACACCCGCACTACACCTCAAGCAGCATCACCCTCACATAGCAACATTAAACTCTCATATGTGGTGGTCCTTAACAGTAACCTGCCCAAGCAATAAGGACCTCCGAAGCTGAAACGCAAACAAACACCAATCACAACCAAAGCACATAGCTCACAACACCAGTGTGCACCCAACAAGGCAAGACAACGTACCCCAACACTTTATTCATTGGTGACTCTATAGTCAGGCACACTGATGTCCCACTCACCAAGCTGAACAAGGAGAAAATTCCAGTCAGCTGACTTTCGGGTGCCAGGATCCACCACATAATGCATGCACTCAAGTCACTCTACAACAAGTACAAATATGACTCTGTCATTGTCCACGTTGGAGTGAATGACTTGAGATGTACCTCCCTGGACTACATGAAAAGAGACATGGAAGAGCTCTTGGATCATGTGGCCCAGGCAGGTATGACCCAAGCCCTGAGCAGCATCCTGCCTTCGCCCAGAATGATACCAAAGTATAAGGGCAAAATGATTGACTTCAACAATTGGCTAAGCTTCTGGTGTCATTCAAAGGGGATCCAGTATCTGTCTGCCTGGGATGACATGATCGACAGACCATGATGCTTTGCTAGAGATGGTCTGCACCTGTCACCCCTGGGATTCAGGTTACTGGCTAAGGCTTTTGCCACCCCTATAGTGCCTTTTTTAGGCAAAGTTCAAAGGACAAAACCACCACCATAACAGGTACAAGCATGCAAAATCTGAAGGTAATGCTACTCAATGCTAGAAGTCTAAACCTCAACATCCACTCTCTCGAGGCACTCTTAAAAATGGAGAACATCGATATCTGTGCAGTAACTGAGACCTGGTTCAAGGCTCCAGAGAGCACCCCTGCAATACCAGGCTACAACTCTTACCACACTTTTCGGCCACCAAACCAGGAGCAAAACACTAAAGGTGGAGGAGTGTCCATATTCACCAAGGATATTCACACCACCAGGCTAGTTGCCCAACATAATGCATCTGAAATTCTCCAAGTGCAACTAACACTAGGAAAGACTGCAATCCAAATTGTAGCTTGCTACAGATCCCCCACCATGCCCCAAGATTCTCACTACACCTTTCTAAACATACTGTAAAATATTAAGATACAACCAAACACCCTAATACTGAGTGATTTCAACTACCCTGCCATTACCTGGGAAAACAACTTATGTACCAACACTTTTGCCCAACGGTTCTTGGAATTCATAAATTCCAATGCCCTGAATCAACTAATCGATAGTCCCACCAGGGGCTCCAATATCCTAGACCTGGTCATTGCCAACATGGGAAATTGATGCTCCACACCTATGGTCACCCCCTCGTTGGTCAGGTCTGACCATAAGCTAATCACCCTTGAAATCCACATCCCTCCCCCACCCCCTAGTAAGGAAACCTCCATAAAAAACTTCTCCAAAACCAACTTCATGCTACTAAAGTCAGAAGTGACCAACTTCATGACACCCATGCAGACAGGAACTGAAAGTTCAACTGCTGAATCCTACACTAAGGCACTATATGAGCACATCCACTTGTGCATGAATCGTGCCATCCCAAATAGAACCAAGACACTGCCCTGCAAAAAAAGGAAGCCAATTTGGTGGTCCTCTGCCATAAACATACTTTAAAACAAAAGGAAGAAACTGTTGCAGAAAAGAGGAACATCCCAGGATGCAAAAAACTCCCTTACCAGCCTCAGTAAGAAGCTGAGATCCCTCATAAAATCCTCCTAAGCTAATTATGAAAATAAAATTGCCAAAGATTCCAAAGACAACCACAAGGCATTCTATAGCTATGTCAAGAATCTAAATGGCAATGCTCAGATCTGCTCTGAGCTACAACAGAATGGCATTAAATATACTGATCCCAAGGATATTGCCAATATCCTGGCAGCTTGATTCAGTGCTAACTTCACCTCCCTCTCAGCCCCTAAAGAGCCTATCTCAATACCGAAAGATTGCCAAATTCCAGTAATAATGGCCACACAGATAAAAAACGCACTCTCCAAAGCTAAGAATATAGCATCCATGGGACCAGACGACATCCTGGGCTGTGTACTACATGAACTACAAAATGAACTGGCACCTCACCTAAGTGTCATGTTTAATCATAGTCTCACCTCAGGCTTCGTGCCCACTGAGTGGGTTAGGCGTGTGTGTGATAGTGACAGATTTTAGGGTTGGGGCGATTTAAGTGAGTTAGGGTTAGGGCGCGGGTCAGGTGAGTGTGCGATAGTGATGGACCTTAAGGTTAGGGTTTGGGTTAAGGTAAATGGGTAGATAGTAGTGTATGTTTAGTTTAGTATAGTGTTAGATGTAGGAATTTAAGTGTATGTGTGTGGTTGCTGTTTGTTTGATGTGCTTGTGTTGTGTATGTGTTTTGGAGCAGCACATTTAGTTCCATGGGAAAAACTTTGCTGTTCTGAATGTTCAATATTTTCATGTTAAGATGTTTTGGGGCCGATGAAATAGCATTCACTATTTTCATCTTTCGATAACGTGATATAAACATGATAAACTTACTAAGCTGGGCATTAATCCCTACGTCACTTGATGGGTTGCCAACTGGCTTACTGACAGAACCCACACTGTAAAAGTAGCTGACTCCAAATCCAACTCCAGACAAGTGGAGTACCTCAGGGTTCAGTCCTGGGACCACTTTTGTTTGTCATCTACTTCTCTGAAGTACAGGGCAACACTAAGGAACTCGGGCTAACAAGTTCGCAGATGACTGCAAACTGGGAGCCATTATTGAATCCCCAAATGATGTAGATATTCTACAAAAGGGCCTTACAGAAACAGATGCTTGGTGTCAGAGCCATGGGCTCAAGCTCAATGCCAAGAAATGTATAGTTATCCCCTTTGGAAAAAAACATGTACCCATAAATTACCACATAGGTGGCAGTACACTAAACACCAAAAGTGTGATAATAGACTTAGGTACACAGGTGGACAGTGGTCTCACCTTCGATAACCACATTGCCACAACAGTCAGGAAATCCTTCTATTTGGCACACCTCATCACTAAGGGCTTTTCATCCAGAAAAAAGGAGGTCATTGTCCCACTGTACTCATCCCTCATTAGACCCATTATAGAACACAGCCCCCCGTTTGGTATATACCTCTCAAGGCATCTGCAACAACTGGAAAGGCCGCAGAAATACCTCACTAAAAGAATCGCAGGCCTAAAGATGGTGCCCTATGCTGACCATCTAAAACAACTCCAGCTATACTCTGTCGCATATCGTCTACTCAGAGATGATCTCTGCTTAACATACAAGGCCATGTCAAACCCAGAGCTGTTGGACATGCTACACTTAAAGAAATCCCAATATCTCAGAGCCACACACTCCAGGGATTTAAACCTTGTCATCACAATGAACAAAACATGCTGGAGGGATTGGTTCCTGACCCAGAGACTCCCCAGACTCTGGAATAGACTGCCCATACATGTCAAGCAGAGCGCCTCTTTGGCCCTCTTCAAAAGGAACCATGACGATTTGATGGGAAATAGGAAATTCACCCCAGGATCATGTCAGTCACCCTGCTAAATAGGGGTCCAGGGAAGTAAATATTGTGGGAAGAAATAGCCAGGGAATTGTTATTGCTAGGCTTGTATAGGCCCTAGAGCTGATAGCTTAGTACCAACCTATGAACCGATGAATTCATTAATTTGTTCATTCATTGATTTCCTGCTTATCCAATTCAGTAAAAAAAAAAAACTAAAAGAAAAATCTAGTCAAGCTAGACTTTGTTCTGTGTGACCTTGGTACTCATTGAGTTGGATTGCGTATCCAATTCAGGGTAATGAGGGAACCGCAGCACACTGAAATAATATGCCAGGTACCTCTGATAACTTTAATATAACATCCTTCAAAACTATCAAAGTTTTTACTGGTGTGAGTAAATAAAAATCATACCTTCAGCAAATAATGCTCTTCAGTCTGCAATCTTGTTGCTAACGCCTGAATATAATCAATAGGTCTAATTAATTGTGCTAAACGTTAATGCTAAATGCTGAATATATAAAGCAAAAAAACTGTCTCGCCTCTCTGCGTATTTATAAGCATGAATATTTGTATGTATGTATATGTATGTTTTTATGTATGTATGTATGTATGTATCATATCATGCCATCACTTCTGTGTTCCTGAGAAGAGGTTTACATTAAAACATTAGGATATGACTAAGGCCCAGAATATCTGAAGCTATAAATATTTTCCACACTTTGATTTTTTAAAGTTTAAGCAGTACTTGATAAAAATTAAAATTCTGGAGAGGGTAAAGACCCTAAGCAACATCCCCTAATGTGGGGGTCCCTTATATAATCCCTATCAGTTTATCGAAAGTACACAACACCGATACATAAGAGAATGAGATAAAAACAACGAAAGCTTAAAATGATGAATGTACACATAACCAAAACATATAACACCAAAACAAGCAAGTTCAATCCAGTACTCTTCTACATGCATAACCACTCAGCACAACTACACATATGTCCCTTTAAACTAACATCTGATATATGGCAGCTACTACTGTATACATGGAAACATTTTTGACAGATAATTGCTGAAATTAAATAAAAAAGGTACTATCCATTTTAGCAGGGGGTAAGCCATCCTGCATTCCCCACACCCCCTGCAACTTATATATTCCAACTCCAAGATTGCACTACTGTGGTGAAAAGCATGAATTTCCTGATCCTCATTGTACTTCAATCAGCATTCATATGCTTCTTGGTTTTAAAACACAAAAGTGCAACCATTTTTGATAGTATGAAGATCGATGTTGTGCACGTTCGTCCTTTTAAGCTTTCATTGTTTTGTATCATTTGCTTAACGTTCGGTGTTGTGTACATTTAATAAAATGATAGGGTTCCATATATAGGTTTACTATTGCATTCCTAAAACTGCTTTGGTCGACCAGTCAAAATGTCAACCCGAAAAGTCGAATCCTTACTGTCGAATAGGCAACAAACTCAAAATTAAATACATTGACTCCCAGAGTTCGATGTATTCAAGATAGCAGGAGGTGACATCAGTCACCTTTGCTATTCAGCTTACCGTACCATGACGTTCCACAGTCAACAGTACATGTATATTACTATTTTGCAGGGGGGCAAGCCCCCCTGCACCCCCCATGTGGGGGCTGCACCCAAATGCCCCCTACAAATTATATATACCAACTCTGAGATCACACTACAGTGAGGAAATGGGTTAATTCCCTGTTCCTCACTGAAACACGATCTCCGTACCCAATGCCAAACTCAGAAAATTGAATTACAATACACATTCGCTGTAGTGTAGTCAGTATTTTCTGGTTCGGCATTTTGCCCACTTAAAAACTGCCTTTCAACCACATGCTGGTTGACCAAAGCAGTTTCAGGAATCTAATAGTAATTCAGATATATATATATATATATATATATATATATATATATATATATATATATATATACTTATGTGTTTACTAGCTTTAGGATTGCACAAACCTGAAAAAGAGGGAAAAAATGTTAAAAACACATCATATTGTTTATTGGTCTTTTCCAAGTCTAAACACCTTTGCAAGATGTTGGTAACCTCCTAGCGATAACATTCTAAGTTTTGATCAGTTGATCAGTTACAAACAGTGGTGTTCCCATTAATTGTGTTTTTGTTTATTTTTTAATTAGTTTAGATAGTTATATTTAGGTCGGTTTTTCAAGTTGATAGTTGCTGTCAATGTTTTATTTTATTTTTTTGGTTTATTTTTTTTTCTGATATGAATGAATATTTTTTTTTTCTAGATATATGATTTAGATGGGAAGTGTTGTTTAGAGGGTTGCATATTTTTTGTCAGTGGCTGAAATTACTTTTTTTACACTGAAGTAAACAGAATATATGGTCCCTGTTTTACTTTTTTTTTTTGTTTAGTTTATGTATTTATTTATTTATTTGACATTTCTTGACTGGTATAGTCAGACTGAGCTTGCACCCTTTTTCAGAGGAGGCCAGGGGAGAAAAGCTCCACAGTAAAAGTTATGCAAGTAAAAAAAAAAAACTTTAACAGTACAAATAATACAAATAAAAAAAATTCACAGGTGTGAAGTAAAATACAATAAACACAATAGAATTCTCAGGAGTGAAGTAAAATAAAATAAACACAATAGAAGATTATACAAAGGTTAAAAAAAGTTTAGTTTATGTTTTCCCTTTAAAAATGAGTAGACTTTTGGGTTTGTGAACTATGTCTATGTAGGATAATGTTTTAGAGGGTCTGTGTTTGAGTGTGTAGCTGGTGAATGTTTAACCTTCCAGTAAAATGCAGATGCATGCAATATATTGAGTGCTTTCTGCCACTGGTATTGCAGTCTATGTGTGTGTGTGTGTGTGTGTGTGTGTGTGTGTGTGTGTGTGTTTCAGCGTGCATGTACACATTTACGTGTTGATTAAATTACTCATTGTCTGAACCTGTTACCAGCCAAGATAATGGTGACATGTTCTTGTAGTTTTCAACTTGCCTAAATGAACTTTTATCGCATTGATAATTTTAGCTTGCCACTGCATTAAAAAAAAAATCCATTCAGCCAATCAAATAGCTTCATCTGAGGCGAATTTTTAGAATGGTCAAATGGTGAGTAAGAATATTTATACAATAAAGAATCATTACTATTCACAAATTTACCTGCTGTTTGGATAGTGAAATCAGGGTGCCCATTGTAAACTGAGGATATACCAATAGAAGGACGTCCAGCAGGTACTAATGAACAGCAGATTTTATATCGGGGTGTGCTAGGCAAGGCCCTCCTTACTGTGCGTTATGAAGGACTGGACAATGTATTGGAAGAATTGGGACATTGTGCAAAACTCTGCACAGCTGAAAGGTTTGGTTACCAGTACTAAGATCAGTCATACTGTCAGTAACCATACCTCTCAGGTGTACAGAAGTTTGCAGAACATCCCTGATTTTCCTCATATGTTTGCTCTGATTTTAATAAAATGGTTGATTCTCTGGTAAATTACTCACTAATGCCCGACATTATAGTTTTGCACCAGACCCTTTAAAAGGAAAAGTCAAACAGTCTGCTATATGCACTGTCTTTTCTCCATCGCTTCCCTTACACTGCACTGATGCATTGTGCAAACGTGTGGATGTAAGTGCCATATGCATGCACAGTACACAAGCATGCAAACGAAGAAGCGAAAGATCGCTAAAGTGCTATCATGCAATGACATTATTTAAGAAAGGTAAGTAGACATAAAATATATATTTGAGCTCATACATACAATAGGAAACAAGCAAAAACATAATGCATAAAAAGAACCTAAAACATAACCATGACAGAAAAAAATCTGTGCTGAGCATCTTTTGTGCACCAGAAGAAAATATGTAAACTGTGAGGGGCTGCGACATTAAGTGATTCTTTGATTGCAAAATACTAGATAGTGCATAGCTTAGGTTTCTCTATTTAACAAAACTAATGTCAGATGATGGCTTATTCAGAAGTGTTTACAAATGTCAGATTTTTTTTTCTTTTTAGTTACTGAGCTACAAATCATTGATGAAATCATTTCTGTGTGAAACCACCAAAAATAGCATAACTGAAGGTACACACTGCTTTTAAAGCATCAGCCAGATCTTAGGTATAATTTAGCAATAACCTATGACAAGGTGTGGGTATCCCAAGATTTACCCAGTGGTGGTGTGGTTTGATGACTAGGGTAAAGCCAGAGTGATCAAACAATCTATGGGGTAAATCTTGGGATACGCACACCTAGGAGTTGGTTATTGCTTATACAATTACATAATTTAAGAAAGAAATTGCTTACTGTGGTATCCTAGGGAAAGAAGAATAATTTTTAAATGTTTTTTTTTTCAAATGATCACTCTTTCAGCAAGTTAGATTAACTGCAAAGCAAATACCTAAGTAAGGCAGTTGGAAAAGTAAAGCTCTCCACTGAGCTAACCTTTAATTTGTCAGGTGCTTATCTACACAAAATGCACCATAACTCTCGCACATGTATTAAACACATTTCTGCACATAAGTTAAGGGTTTTCTTGCATTTATGTACAAAGAACTGTGTTTTTGCATTTCATTCACATATACTAGATTTGTCCTTCACGAACACAGACTATACACAGACATTTAATACACCAAATAGGATGCTGTATTGTAGGTGTTCAATGTAATATCCTGTCAACAATTTACAATACTGCCTAATTAATAATGAAATAAATGAAATGCTAATTAATTTTTGCACCTCAGCAATAAATATTTTACAAAACATAAACAAATGCAGGAAGATTACCTGTCTCTGCTAATAAATATGAACAAGTTATGCTTTCTTTTATTCAGCTTTTTTTATTTTAAAGAGATAGCAATGTTCACTTACTTCTACCATGGTGTAATTACAATAATGCATAATATGGGATGTAAGTTGTGACAACATTCACTTCCCCATTCATAAGCAGTTGGTCCCTTGAGTTTTGCCCTTGGTACTAATTTCAGGAGTAGATCCCATCGTAACCCGTACACTTAACACGTACCGCGGTGTAAAATAATCTCATCTTACATAGAGTTCATATGATGAAAAGTGCAACTTCTGACACTAGTGTTTTATGGAACAGTTTCTTTTATTAAGTTGCAAATGTTGCATCTTACATACAAAGACAGAAAAATACTAACCGGGAATGGGTGCATTTCCTTCAGGCAGAGTGGGTGACAGACTTAGTAGCCTTTTAGGAAATCTTTCTGGTGGCATGGATCCGACCCAGAATAGCATAACTAACCATTTGAGAATCCTTCTGCTCGGTGAACAGTTCTTTCTTTCTTTCTTGTCTTAATTTCTTTCTTCTTATTTTTATTCATAGGTAATGGTGTGTGCATAAAAGTTAATTCTGGCAATTCAGAGAGAACACCAATGCTAACAGTAAAAAATGCAGTAAAAGGGGTGTTTAGATGCGGCGATTCAAAGACATGTTAACCACAATGAGGAAATGCTCAGTTGCATAAATTCCTTACTGCAGGCAGTTCGAGGGGTAAAGCACATAAATAATTAGCATGGGACACTCCTTCAGAATGCCCCATTAGCATTTAATATGGCCACGGAGATAACCCATCACACTGCTGCATGTGCTAAAGCACTGTGGTAGGGCTGGCTTTGAATTGGAGTGTAACCTTTCTGAATAAGCCCTAGAGGTACTCAAGAATAACCCAAAAGCAGCCTTGAGGTTTAGACACCTATGTGAGGGACACATTATGCATGCAGAGTCATAGCAATCCATTCCATCTCCAGTTATATTAAATTATTTTTTTACCAATTCTTATTTCTCTAAACATTTAAATAATGGTTCCAGACCTGGTCTCCAGATGCTACCATATCTTATTTTCGAAAGAAAAACCAATGTGACTCTATAACAGAGAAATGTTAAAACGTGGACCCTGACAACAGAAATTACTATGAGTTCCCCTGTCTGTTTGTCTGTTCACCTACAGTAACCAGAGGCTGGTCTTCATGTTTTTTAACTTTCCAGAAAACTACCTTATATAAGCTTAGTGACCTCTTCACTTTTGTTACTGGTGCTAGATTAGGCTCTTTCTCAACACTGCTATACTGTGGGTAAAAATGTTTACATTTTCCCTGAACGCCATAGCCACACTAGTTTTCCAGTTGTGCCTGCCACTCTTGCACATCTGTTCATTCTGAAAGATGTTTACACCTTGTGCTTTGTAGAGTTTTTTGAGGCCATTTACTATTTCTAGTATGTCCCCTTTCTGCCTCATTATGTGCATACTTACATGCACACATATACACAGATATGCACACAAATGCTTCCTATACACACATGCATATAAAGATGTCTGTGTGTATGTGTGTGTGTGTGTGTGTGTGTGTGTGTGTGTGTGTGTGTGTGTGTGTGTGTATATACGGTTCCACTTTATAATCTCGAAATACTAAAATCTTGAATTTCAGTATCTCAAGACCATAAAGTCAAACGCTTGAAATCCCGAAACCGCAAACATAAACACACCATACACCGCACAACATATACACCATCCTACCTACACTACAACAAATAAACAAAACACACACAAACACAAAACCACAAATCAACAAACCTACACTACATATAAGCAGGGGGAAAGCCCCCCATGTAGGGGGCTGCACCCCCACACACCCCCTACTTATATATACTAACTCCGAGATTGCACCAAACAGAAAAAGACAGCAAATTCACCACTAGACACTCTACAGTACCCTCGCACACACATATCACAAATATACAAACACCACTACTTTCAACACTTAAACACTCATACTTATACCTGCCTACCCTAACCCACACATAAAACTTCTAAACACACTCACATACACTCAAACAAATACCTAAAACCCTAACAAAATACTCCCTTACCTTACATACCAGCCAAATTCAAACACTAAACTGTACATGCTGCACACACTACATCCTGCGACAGTCTCACGATTTTAAAAATTCAACTTTCTGGTCTCGAGATACTGAAATCTGAGATTTCAGTATTTCGAGACTTGTACACACCCACACCCACAAAAGAATACACACATGTATATATTTATATATATATATATATATTTATATATATATATATATATATATATATATATATATATATATATATATATATATATATACATACATACAAACACACACACATATAAATATATGTATGTGTCAAGTTTATTTTTCATTTTTTATCTTTAGTACTAGACATTTACTTGTTTATTTTTATATGAAGTTTAAGTTCGATTTTTGATTATTACTTTTATTTACATTGCAGTACTGCGGTGGTGGTGCTGCGGTAGTGTTGTCGTCTCATAGCAAGAAATTGCCCCATTCAATTCTCAGCTAGAGCGTCTTCTGTGTGGAGGCATACGTGAATGGGGCATGCCTTCATTGAAGGTTGTGCGTTAGGGCTGGTAACCCGGTACGTAAAAATCCACTACTAATCATTAGCGGACCGGAGTTCCGCTGTGGCGACCCCTACCTGGCAAAAGCCGAAAGACACAAACAAACTTTTACTTACATTGCAGTGCTTTTATTTATATTTGATATCTGTAGGCTAATTTAATGCCAAGTTGAATTGTTCATATTATCTTATGTCTGATCAGTAGTATGAACTAGCACACTGGTACATGCTAGCTTAATGAGATCTGAGGAAGCCCCTCACTTTATTTACAGAAATAGGCAAAAGCAGTTTAAAATAATTTTTGGTGAATACTAGCTTAGACACATGCATTTGATTAAGGCAACCACACATACATTCACCATTTTTATGTAGATATATGTGTGTATCTGTCTATTTGTGTATATGTATGTGTAATCTATGTCAGTTCATCAAACTTGAAATTCATATCTGCAAGATGATATGATCGAATTTCTGAAAACTCAAACATAAAAAAGCAGAAAATCTTTTTTTTTATGATTTTGCTTGGGAGGCAAGCCCCCTGCACCCCCCTACACCCCCTGATAATTATATATACCAACTCTGAGATCACACTACGTTGAGGAAAATGGTAAATTTCCCATTCCTCACCATACCACGATCTCCAATCAAAGGCTTTGTGTTTTCAGAAATATATATATATATATATATGTGTGTGTGTGTATGTGTGTGTGTGTGTGTGTGTGTGTGTGTGTGTGTGTGTGTGTGTGTGTGTGTGTGTATGTATGTGTGCGTGTGTGTGTGTGTGTGTGTGTGTGTGTGTGTGTGTGTGTGTGTGTGTGTGTGTGTGTGTGTGTGTGTGTGTGTGTGTATACGGTTCCACTTTATAATCTCGAAATACTAAAATCTTGAATTTCAGTATCTCAAGACCATAAAGTCAAACGCTTGAAATCCCGAAACCGCAAACATAAACACACCATACACCGCACAACACATACACCGTCCTACCTACACTACAACAAATAAACAAAACACACACAAAAACAAAACCACAAATCAACAAACCTACACTACATATAAGCAGGGGGAAAGCCCCCCATGTAGGGGGCTGCACCCCCACACACCCCCTACTTTTATATACTAACTCCGAGATTGCACCAAACAGAAAAAGACAGCAAATTCACCACTAGACACTCTACAGTACCCTCGCACACACATATCACAAATATACAAACACCACTACTTTCAACACTTAAACACTCATACTTTTACCTGCCTACCCTAACCCACACATAAAACTTCTAAACACACTCACATACACTCAAACAAATACCTAAAACCCTAACAAAATACGCCCTTACCTTACATACCAGCCAAATTCAAACACTAAACTGTACATGCTGCACACACTACATCCTGCGACAGTCTCACGATTTTAAAAATTCAACTTTCTGGTCTCGAGATACTGAAATCTGAGATTTCAGTATTTCAAGATTAGAAAGTGGAACCATATATACATATAAATATAGGTGTGTGTGTGTGTTTTATATATATATATATATATATATATATATATATATATATATATATATATATAAAAAGATAGATATACTTGTACACACCCACACCCACAAAAGAATACACACATGTATATATTTATATATATATATATATATATATATATATATATATATATATATATATATATATATATATATATATATATCTATATATATATCTATATATATATATCTATATATACATACATACAAACACACACACATATAAATATATGTATGTGTCAAGTTTATTTTTCATTTTTTATCTTTAGTACTAGACATTTACTTGTTTATTTTTATATGAAGTTTAAGTTCGATTTTTGATTATTACTTTTACTTACATTGCAGTACTGCGGTGGTGGTGCTGCGGTAGTGTTGTCGTCTCATAGCAAGAAATTGCCCCATTCAATTCTCAGCTAGAGCGTCTTCTGTGTGGAGGCATACGTGAATGGGGCGTGCCTTCATTGAAGGTTGTGCGTCAGGGCTGGTAACCCAGTACGTAAAAATCCACTACTAATCATTAGCGGACCGGAGTTCCGCTGTGGCGACCCCTACCTGGCAAAAGCTGAAAGACACAAACAAACTTTTACTTACATTGCAGTGCTTTTATTTATATTTGATATCTGTAAGCTAATTTAATGCCAAGTTGAATTGTTCATATTATCTTATGTCTGATCAGTAGTATGAACTAGCACACTGGTACATGCTAGCTTAATGAGATCTGAGGAAGCCCCTCACTTTATTTACAGAAATAGGCAAAAGCAGTTTAAAATAATTTTTGGTGAATACTAGCTTAGACACATGCATTTGATTAAGGCAACCACACATACATTCACCATTTTTATGTAGATATATGTGTGTATCTGTCTATTTGTGTATATGTATGTGTAATCTATGTCAGTTCATCAAACTTGAAATTCATATCTGCAAGATGATATGATCGAATTTCTGAAAACTGAAACATAAAAAAGCAGAAAATCTTTTTTTTTATGATTTTGCTTGGGAGGCAAGCCCCCTGCACC
>NC_056726.1:1570203308-1570220808 GCF_019279795.1 Protopterus annectens
AAAAATATTTATGCTTTCAACACACAGGGCCACATTTTCTGGAATATTTGAAATGGACAGTTACTGAAGAATGTGAAATCCTGTTCACTTGCAAGGTAAAAAGTATATTTGTATATATATTAATAAACTATGCCACATGTACAGTTTTGCCTCTCTGAAAGTATGTTTTCTTTCTATAGATAACAAACACAAGGAAAGACACGCAGTTTAAATGGTTTAAAGACGGCAAAGAACTTAAAGATGGCCAATGTGATTTCCAGACTGGAGCTTGCTCCCTCCTTCTTAAAGAGGTAATAAACAAATGAACAAATCAGAAAATTAATGCATTTGAATAAAGTCTGCCAGTTCATAACTAATACATTATGATGCAAACCAAGCAAGCCTTTAGCAAATGTGTTACTGCCCTAGACAAGAGGTTATGTGTACCCAGGGGCAAAGACCCTTCTAATATTGAAAAAAAAAAAAAAGTTGGGGCAGAGACCCCCCAAACATAATCTTTATTTTTAAAAGAACTTATTTTTTTGTCTTGCTACTGTACCATATAGAGCATCTTCAGAGAACATTTCTGGTTTGCACCTAAATGTAGATTCACAGAAATCTATTTCTACAATTAGTGATTCACATGACCTGTGTTCCAGGCACAGTCTCTTCAGCTGCCTTAGTCAGTCAGTTCTGCTGTAGGTATCATGTGACTAGAAAAATGGCTACACGTTTGTGGTGCAGCAGAGATGACAGCCGCCTAAAGCTTCATTAAGCTGTACCCACTAGTCATAGTACCTGCATTTGTGGAACCATTATAGAAAAGATCAACAGAGCTTGGGGTTGTGCAGTTTCTTTGTTCAACTCTCAATACATTAGACCCATCTGGAGGACTTCAACCTTTACATTAGCTGTACAGGTAAGCAGGAAGAGCAGTGAAATTAAATATTTTAATTTTAAATTGCTTGAGCCCAAAGATCACATACATCACATAGTCCATCAGTACTAAGCTGGCAATGCTTTGTGAAGCCCCAGACAGCTTGGAACATTCAGGAATATCTCATACCTGGCACAATAGTGTTACAGTTTCAAATACATAAGTTAAAATAGGACTTCCTAAAGATTAATGTGAACTCACCATACCTGATAATTATCAAAACAATGCTGTTTTCCATAAAAATAAAGATGGCCCTGTGTGTACTAACATATAACCATGCTCAAGGTCAGAACGTATCACCATGCTCAAGATCAGAACGTATCACCATGCTCAAGGTCAGAACGTATAACCATGCTCAAGGTCAGAACGTATAACCATGCTCAAGGTCAGAATGTATCACCATGCTCAAGGTCAGAACGTATCACCATGCTCAAGGTCAGAACGTATAACCATGCTCAAGGTCAGAACGTATAACCATGCTCAAGGTCAGGGGATAGTGTGGAAGTTGTAGAGTTTCCAAATTCCATACCACAAGCTGTTCCAACCACAGCACTTTCATTTCAAGACCTTGCCTTATGTTTGATCAATGGAAAAAATATATATTTTTTGCAGGGGACAAGGCCGCTTGTACCCCCATGTAAAATAATTTGCCCCCAGCTTATATATACCAACTCCTTGATTACATTACAGTAGGAAAGAATGAAAAAAAAAACACTGAAATGCACTGCTAGCTTGTTTCAGGCAAGTCAGTGTGAGGTTTTTACAAACAGCAACAGAACAAAAATCAAAGAAAAGCCTGCTTGATGGAGAATACTTTATCAAAGTGTAGCTATGCCATTTTAAAGATGACATTTTGTGATTTTTTTTTTTGTAAAACATTTTAAAGTACCTTCAAATTTGCCTGCCTGTATTTAGACTCTACTACTGGCTTTCATAAAGCAGAGCTTGTTATGGTTATTTTTTTATTTATCGGCATGTGTTTACTGGGAAAGTCTGACTGGGTGAGTTGCCATTTTCAGCCGAGGCCTAAGGGAAAAAAGCTCCACAAAGCAAGGCATTTAATATACATGGCATGAATATACATAGTATGAAGATGAAGTATTTATTACATGACACATACTTTATCAAATATTATACAAAGATAGCTTATTACTGTTTAAAACCATGCTTGCTGATTGGTCAGCTCAACCAGTGTGTTCATTGTGAGTTGAGCATATACCAATAGAAAAGTCCGGTCACTGAAGTACCATTGAGCAGCCAGACTTTCTTCTGTTAGTATATGCTACAGAGGCATATATTTCCACTGTCCAAATTTTCACAGAATGTCCAGATTTTTATATTTTTGGTCTGTTCCTCATAAAAGTGATGGTTTTCCAGCAAATACGTCACTGAATAATAATATGCATTTCAGTTTCAGACTTCATATCCTTCAGACAATGCAAGATAACACGAATCTTGTCATTCTAGCAGCCTTCTAAATTTATAAGAGCAACATTTACAATTGGTGCATATTTTGCGGCCTTTGTCCCCTGTTATTTAAGCCTTTCTCCACATTTCTTGAACTAAAAGGTTGAAAGGTACATAAGCAGAGCAGAGGAAATACAAGGAAAATCAGGTACATTTTGCAAAACTAAAGAAACGTACCTGATTTTCCTTGTATTTCTGCCTTCTCTCTCTCATACCTCTAAACCGTCTGGATTTTATAGTTTAAAAAAAGCAGCTGAGATCTTCCTTTCTCCGTTGCTTGTTTTCAACAGCACTGATATAATATCATGGGAATACAAGTCTCATATGCATGCAAAGTACATCAACAAATGCAGAAGAATGAGGAAACAATGCAAAGGAATACTACGGTGCCATTATACAAAGACATTATTTAAGAAAAGTAAGCAATTTATTTCTTAAATAATGTCATTGTATAATAGCAATAACCAACACATGGTTGTGGGTATATGAGGATTTACTCATGGTTGGTTTTGTTTAATCACTCAGGCTTTACCCTCAATATCAAACCATGTCAGCTGTGGTAAATCCTCAATATACCCAAACCCACTCATCGGTTATTGGTGAATTATACAACTTTTAGGCAGGATATAACATTTAACATTCTAACAACAAATAATAGAAATTTTTATCTTAAAAATGAATTATTGTTATGACATAAGATAGAAAATGTATTTGGGGCTTCCAAAAAACTTTTGCAAGTACTTCATTGGTGAAAGACCTTACTGGATATTCAAAAAGGGCCACCACCAGCAGTAGGCCATAACATGAATGGCCAGCCACTGGTGGACATCTTTTCTGATTTAATGACAAGCCCACCACAGATATTCTATATGGTCAATAGAATCATTTCAGTGGGTCAGCTCCACAGTCATGTTACATGCTAATGAGGCATTCCAGGTGAGTGGCTTATGCTAATTAGTGATGTATTCTCCCCAGAAAATGCCTGTGAGAAGAGGATTTATGCATCTGAGCAGTTCAGAGAATTCCTCAGCTGCATACATTTGCACTTAGTGTGAGTCTGTGCATATGTGTGATAGCATGTGTGCTTGTCTGCAGGGGTAAAGAGTGGTCTCAGTTGACTACGCGTGTGTGTGTGTGTGTGTGTGTGTGTGTGTGTGTGTGTGTGTGTGTGTGTGTGTGTGTGTGTGTCCATGTATGTTTCTTTGTGCCTGTGAGTCTATGTGTGTGCCTGAGTCGTCTTAGAAGAGGGATTAGTTACTGGAGCATTACCATAGGTTTTGTGTGTGTGTGTGTGTGTGTATGTGTGTGTGTGTGTGTGTGTGTGTGTGTGTGTGTGTGTGTGTGTACCTGTGAGTCTGTCTGTGAGTATGTGTGCCTGGGTGGTCTTAAAAGGGGCATTAGTTACTGGAGCATTACAGTAGGTTTTGTGTATGTGTGTGCACGTGTTTGTGTGTGTGTGTGTGTGTGTGTGTGTGTGTGTGTGTGTGTGTGTGTGTGTGTGTGTGTGTGTGTGTGTGTGTGTGTGTGTATGTGTGTGTGTGTATGAATACTTTGAATACCTGCATGTGTGGGGGGACGTGACTGAGGCAGGTATGAGTCACTACCTAGCTCTCAACTTCTTTGTTCAGGAATCATAGACAAAATAACAGAGGAACAAAAACCCAAAATCAGGGATATTATATAAATATTGCACTAATTCACTTAAAAAGTTCATAGAACAGCAGGTTTTGCATCATGATGCGTTTTCTGAATATAAGAAGTATAAAACTCTAAAGTCTGGTATTGCTGACTGACTGTAAGCCTAAGTGATTTATTTTACTAGAAATGGGTTTAAAGTAAGAGGCAAAATTGGGGACAGTTTAAAGCTATGAGATTGTGGTGGGGGGGTGAGTGCCATTGAGTATGATACAGTGAAAGGGTATAATGTATAGCGAGTGTATGTGCATCCATGTGTCTGGAGGGGGATGTCTAAGTAGGGGTATGTCTGTATAAATGTCTTCATCTGAATGGGAGAGTGACCAGACCTTGTTTATTGATGGGCCATAATTTACATGGCAATTTAATTTTTGTTTGACCAATACTTGTTCATAAATATTTTGACCCAAGCAGAGATTATACAGATTAATTAGTACTAGTACTTTTCATCTGAATGATAGGAAATAAGTATATCTACAAAATGATTGCACCTTGGTAACATAAACTTTATTCAGGTTGTCAGTCATAAAGGCATGTACAGTGTAGTTTGATTTATAGGCCCAAAATATGAAATATATCTGCAGTCACATTGTTTCCATGGGTTTATATTAGATAAACAAAAGTTTATCTAAACAAACGCTGCAATAATCGAAAATTCCAGTACTCGAACTTGCAATTGTGGGGGCTGCCCCACCCCACCCCACCCGTACTAAATATATATTCCAACTCCGAGATTGCACTACAGTAAGGAAAGGGCAAATATTCCAATCTTCACTGTACTGTGCAGTCTCACAAAAACCATATCGAGATCCTGGATTTTCGATGATTGCAGCGTTTGTTTAGATAAATGTTCATTTAGCTAATATAGACCCATTTTCACAAGCTATACAATTTGGTATAGATAATTTACCATTTACAGTTAACATAAGCTGAGACAGGTACATTGTGAAGAAGGATAAATTGCTGGTATATAAATTTTGAATATGGTAGAATCTTGTTTGCATTCTTCCTGATAATTTCTCAGTCAAGAAAAAATTAATTTCCTTCAACAGTGTATAACAATATTTTGGAACACATTAATAACAGTCTCACAACTAGAACAACCTCAAAGGTCCCTTACAAAAAGAATACAAGGTGTACCAAACCTGCCTTATGCACAGTGCCTTAAAGCCCTTTCCCTCTAATCAGTCTCCTATAGATCGCTGAAGAGTGATCTATGCCTGGCCTACAAGGCATCTGCAAACCCCACACTTATGAATCTTCTGTATATTTGTAAGTCAAGCAGAACCAGAAATATAAGGTCTAGGGTCCTGACTTTTTTCCGTGATTTAAACTGAACATGCTGCAGAGACAGATCTGTATCCCAGAGACTGCCCCTCCTATGGAACAGGCTTTCCATTCATGTGAAGCTAAGTTCATCTATTTCCCAGTTTAAGCACAACCTAGACTAGTGGATGGTGAATAAGAAATTTACACCAGGCCTGGCACCCAGGTCTCTTACAGACAGATGTAGCTTATAAATGCCTGGTCTTTAATGTCCTACTTGGATACAGGACATAATTATTCTTTCATGAAAACTTGGCTAGGCTTAGAAAGGCCCCCTGGGTTGTCAGCCTAGTAACAATCTATGAATCTATATAATTTAAGAATGGGTTATAGAGAAATGAGTGTTAATGTGTCTGGATAATTCAACCAGAGGAGAATGATACGTCTGAGTGTCTTAACATCAAATCTAAAGAGTGAAAATACTTTAGCAATGCAATTCTTGTTAACTTTAGGATGGTGTAGCACTTTTTGGTTATTATGGATTCTTCTTCTCTTCATTTAATAATATTTAATTATTTTCAGTAATGCGAGAGAGGTAAAGCTATTTTAGTATGACAATTTGCAATAATCTTTCCTCTGGAGACTGTAGTGTCTAGAATTAGTATTCTAATGTATGATGGGAGTTTTGGAAACATATGTCAAGTTTTCTCAATAAAAGTAATCAGTTTTCATAAAATACTTTATTTTATTTTATTTATTTATTTATTTATTTAACATTTGTTGACCGGGAAAGTCTGACTAGGTTCCACAGATCCTGTTTTCAGTGGAGGCCCGGGGAGAAATGCTCCAGAAGCATGTCTTTAGAATGTGGGAGGAAACCGGAGTACCCGGAGGAAACCCATGCGAACGCAGGGAGAACATGCAAACTCCACACAGAAGGCACGCCAGCTGAGAATCGAACCAGAAAACCTCTTGCTGTGAGGCGACAGCATTAACCGCTGCACCACTGCGCCGCCCAAGCTTCTGCTCAGTGTTTGACCAGAATTTGAAGGAATAAAAGAGTGACTATCAAATTTATACATTACATCTGAGAATTTAAACTCTTCAGTACGACATTATTTTTGTCTGTAAAGATGATTGTATTAAATTGTTTGTATTACTAGCTGGAAACAAAGGTCACTTTATTTATTAGTAATTTAATCACCATAATCTAAAGGGAAGTGTTGTCATATTTTGACATGAGATCAACAGAATTGCCGAGTAATTTTATTATCTTAGATATTTTATAAAAAAAGCCACAAACTGGGAATATTTAGGCCTCCTTGATTTCTATGGTCTGAAAGATAATTTAAACTGCTTTGAAGGTGGCTAATATTCCATGGGAGCTTTGAAGTGTCTTTGTTAACTGATTTAAATAAATCAGTCAAAATGTGAGAGAATTAACTATTACAAAACACAATTTTTTTTACAAATATATTTATTTTAATAATGGATGATCAGTCTAGTAAACTATATTTATGTTTTGCTTTTATTATCTAAGTTTGCCAAGCTTCTGCTCAGTGTTTGAGCAGAATTTGAAGGAATAAAAGAGTGACTATCAAATTTATACATTACATCTGAGAATTTAAACTCTTCAGTACGACATTATTTTTGTCTGTAAAGATGATTGTATTAAATTGTTTGTATTACTAGCTGGAAACAAAGGTCACATATCAGCATTTAGTTTGTAACTTGATGTACTGCTGTGGTCTTGTATTATATGTAATAATCAAGAAATAGATTTCTAAAACCCAACAAAATATCATTCATTAAAGATGTTATATTGACACAGTCATTAAATATATATATATATATATATATATATATATATATATATATATATATATACGGGTCTACTTCAACCTATCGAAAGCTAACTTGTGCGAAAAGTGAGCAAATCCACTTCAGTAAAAGTGCATTTAAGCGAAAATGCACTTTCACAAATTTCACGTCACAGAAGCACAGTACAGTGGGGTAAGGGAATATACCTTTTCCCCCACTGTAGCACAATCTCAGACTTAGTATACTTAAGTTGCAGGGGTGAGGGGTGCTTGCCCCCCTGCAAAAAATGTGTGTAGTGTACTTTCTGTTTTTTTTGTGGATTGGTGAAGTGTACTTCACGAAAGTGCTGAAGTGGATTTGCTCACTTGCGATTCGCACAAGTGAGCTTTCGATGGGTCAGAGTGGACCTATATATATATATATATATATATATATATATATATATATATGTATATATATCCAAAAGGGTTGATTCATGAAGAATGTTTAATATCCAAAAGACTTGGTTCTTGAACAATTTTTAAGAACAATGGTTTAGAGACAGAAGTGAAGAGATAAGGTAACAAAGAGCACCCATAGCTTGTTCCTTTTAGGATACATATAGGACAGGATAGCCTTCTATTAACAGCTAATCATGGGAGGCTGAGCCATATAGGATAGTGATTGCTTTAAAGTAACTCTGCAGAAACACAATTTTTAATGTCACAAAAAGGAAGTGTAATTTGTACTCATTCAAAGGTTTTTCCTGCTTTTAAAAGCAAATATCCGAAATTCATCACCAAAGTTTCTGTTGTGTTATAGAATCAGTTCTAGTTTTAGCCTGCATTTGTCTTGATTCCACAAAGCCTGACTGTTATTTGAAAACAATGTGGTCAGCTATAAGATGGAATTAATTGGCCAAAACAGTATAATAAATCTTAATATCACAATTTATTAGTGAACTAGGATGTTTGTTTTTTTTTGTTTTGTTTTTTTATGAAAAGTGTATATAAAGTAGGTTTAGGAAAAAAGACTGTTCTTCATTTATTCAAAGTACTTGTTATGGATACTTTATATAATTCCATATAACTGTAGAGTTTTAAGAGAATAGAATATTTTTATACTTCTTGTAAAAGGAATCATCAAAACCATTTTATCCTCGGGATTTGCCAGATTTGATAAATGAATTTGAGAAATGCAATTGCTTCCTGTATTTCTTTCAGCAAAACATCTGTTTCTAATGGATTACTTAGATTATCGATTATCTAGAATTGTACTGCAGGATAAACCAGTTAAACAAATTGTGTCTGTTATCTTTATGTATGGATATTATCAATCACATATTATCTTACAACTGATACCGTTTTCTTTAACTAAGGAGATATTATCTGAACTGCAGTTCAATTTAAGTAAATTTTCTAGAAGTTCTAAAGGACTGGCTGCTATTCAAAATATGTTGCATTTATTTTAGATTTAAATGAGGATTTATTCAAACCATGAATTGATTTGAACTTATGTTCTGCAACTGTTAGGGGTTTAAGCTTATCAGGATCAAAATGGTGCTGGAGTGCATAGACTACCTGTGAAATACAAGATTCAAAGGAATAGATTTTTCCTGCATACATTTTTTTTTAAGAAACTGATGCCTCACTAATAAATAAAACCCTCACCATATGCTTGAATGATGTGTGTTTAATATCAAATGGAATACTGTTAGCTTTATTCTCCTCAAAATAATAATGGATTGAAAAAAAATAATTTGTTCTATATTTTGATTCCAGCAGATGAGGATTTGTCTGCACCTTGGAGTTAGGGTTATTTACAGTCGTAAACTAATACTGAGGTATAGTAATGAATGATCCAGGAATGACATCTATTCCCTTCTAAAATTAATATCAAAGTATAACCAGGGTTTTGAAATTAAAAGAAACTCTTATCTTCAACGATGGCTTTTGTGATGCAGTGAAGAATCTAAAATATTTGCCTGTTAGTTGCTAAGCATGGTGTGGGTCAAAAAGATCATATTTACCTATAAAAATGGTAACTATGCACTTTTCTTATAGCGACATCTACAAAGACTCAGTTTGAAAACTGAACAGCCCAGGGTTATATTCAGGGCATGCCTAAGATGAAGTCATGATTCCTGTAAGTGGACATAAGCTGAAATAAGTGCCTGAGGAGTCCTGACCTGATACTGCAGGGATTATAAACAAAGATCATCACAAGCGGCTAAGATAATATAGGAACCCCATATTCAGCAATAACAGTGAGTCCTTTAGCCTGTATAACCCTGAAAAAAATACTTAATAATTAAAATGGCAACTTGACTTTTATTGGTCAAACCAACCAAACCAAAGATAAAGGATACCCATTCTTTCTTAAAAGAATCAAATCGGAATGTGCACTTGTGCTTCTCTTATATAAAACATATCTGAGTATGCATATTATAAAACAGATGCCACAGAAACTTTATTTTTGCAGTCACCTAAACGCCATGCAGATTTCATAGGTCCATAGGTAAGTAATTGTGGGCCATTTTAAGCCCAGCTAGTTTCCCTTTTTGTGCTTGAAATAACCTGTCCCATTTGGTTAGAAAGTGGCCTTACCCATCCCATGGTCGATAATTATATATTACCCCTAATAATAACTGGGATTATAAATAACCTGTCCCATTTGGTTATACATTGCTGTTACCCAACCTATGGTCGATAACTATATATTACCCCTAATACTATTAATTGGTATTATAAATAACCTGTCCCATTTGGTTATACATTGGTGTTACCCAACCTATGGTCGATAACTATATATTACCCCTAATAATAATAACTAAGATTATAAATAACCTGTCCCATTTGGTTATACATTGGTGTTACCCAATCTATGGTCGATAACTATATATTACCCCTAATAATAATAACTAGGATTATAAATAACCTGTCCCATTTGGTTATACACTGATGTTACCCAACCTATGGTCGATAATTATATATTGCCCCTAATAATAATAACTGGGATTATAAATAACCTGTCCAACTTGGTTATACATTGGTATTACCCAACCTATGGTCAATAATTATATATTACCCCTAATAATAATAACTGGGATTATAAATAACCTATCCCACTAAGTTATACATTGGTGTTACCCAACCTATGGTCGATAATTATATATTACCCCTAATAATAATAACTGGAATTATAAATAACCGCTCCCATTTGGTTATACATTGGTGTTACCCAACCTATGATCGATAATTATATATTACCCCTAATGATAATAACTGGGATTATAAATAACCTATCACATTTGGTTATACATTGGTGATACCCAGCCTATGGTCGATAACTATATATTACCCCTAATAATAATAACTGGGATTATATATAACCTGTCCCATTTGCTTATACATTGGTGTTACCCAACCTATGGTCGATAACTATATATTACCCCTAATAATAATAACTGGGATTATAAATAACCTCTCCCATTTGGTTATACACTGGTGTTACCCAACCTATGGTTGATAATAATATATTATACCCCTAATAATAATAACTGGGATTATAAATAACCTGTCCCATTTGGTTATACATTGGTGTTACCCAACCTATGGTCGATAAGTGCATATTACCCCTAATAATAATAACTGGGATTATAAATAACCTATCCCATTTGGTTATACATTGGTGTTACCCCAACCTATGGTCGATAAGTACATATTACCCCTAATAATAATAACTGGGATTATAAAGAACTTGTCCCATTTGGTTATACATTGGTGTTACCCAACCTATGGTCGATAATTATATATTACCCCTAATAATAATAACTGGGATTATAAATAACCTATCCCACTTGGTTATAGATTGGTGTTACCCAACCTATGGTCAATAACTATATATTACCCTAATAATAATAACTGGGATTATAAATAACCTGTCCCATTTGGTTATACATTGGTGTTATCCAACATATGGTCGATAATTATATATTACCCCTAATAATACTAACTGGGATTATAAATGACCTCTTCTATTTGGTTATACATCGGTGTTACCTAACCTATGGTTGATAATTATATATTACCCCTAATAATAATAACTGGAATCATAAATAACCTGTCCCATTTGGTTATACATCGGTGGTACCCAACCTATGGTTGATAAGTATATATTACCCTTAATAATAATAACTGGGATTATAAATAACCTATCCCACTTGGTTATACACTGGTATTACCCAGCCTATGGTCGATAATTATATATTACCCCTAATAATAATAACTGGGATTATATATTACCCCTAATAATAATAACTGGGATTAAAAATAACCTATCCCATTTGGTTATACACTGGTGTTACCCAACCTATGGTCGATAATTATATATTATCCCTAATAATAATAACTGGGATTATAAATAACCTGTCCCATTTGGTTATACATTGGTGTTACCGAACATATGGTCGATAATTATGTATTACCCCTAATAATAATAATTGGGATTATAAATAACCTGTCCCATTTGGTTATACATTGGTGTTATCCAACCTATGGTCAATAACTATATATTACCCCTAATAATAATAACTGGGATTATAAATAACCTGTCCCATTTGGTAATACACTGGTGTTACCCAGCTTATGGTCGATAATTATATATTACCCCTAATAATAATAACTGGGATTATATATAACTTGTCCCATTTGGTTATACATTGGTGTTACCCAACCTATGATCGATAATTATATATTACCCCTAATAATAATAACTGGGATTATAAATAACCTATCCCACTTGGTTATACATTGGTGTTACCCAACCAATGGTTGATAATTATATATTACCCCTAATAATAATAACTGGGATTATAAATAACCTCTCCCATTTGTTTATACATTGGTGTTACCCAACCTATGGTCGATAATCATATATTATACCCCTAATAATAATAACTGGGATTATAAATAACCTGTCCCATTTGGTTATACATTGGTGTTACCCAACCTATGGTCGATAAGTACATATTACCCCTAATAATAATAACTGGGATTATAAATAACCTATCCCATTTGGTTATACATTGGTGTTACCCCAACCTATGGTTGATAAGTACATATTACCCCTAATAATAATAACTGGGATTATAAATAACCTATCCCACTTGGTTATAGATTGGTGTTACCCAACCTATGGTCAATAACTATATATTACCCTAATAATAATAACTGGGATTATAAATAACCTGTCCCACTTGGTTATACATTAGTGTTACCCAACCTATGGTCGATAATTATATATTACCCCTAATAATACTAACTGGGATTATAAATGACCTCTTCCATTTGGTTATACATCGGTGTTATCTAACCTATGGTTGATAATTATATATTACCCCTAATAATAATAACTGGAATCATAAATAACCTGTCCCATTTGGTTATACATCGGTGGTACCCAACCTATGGTTGATAAGTATATATTACCCTTAATAATAATAACTGGGATTATAAATAACCTATCCCACTTGGTTATACACTGGTATTACCCAGCCTATGGTCGATAATTATATATTACCCCTAATAATAATAACTGGGATTATATATTACCCCTAATAATAATAACTGGGATTAAAAATAACCTATCCCATTTGGTTATACACTGTTGTTACCCAACCTATGGTCGATAATTATATATTATCCCTAATAATAATAACTGGGATTATAAATAACCTGTCCCATTTGGTTATACATTGGTGTTACCCAACATATGGTCGATAATTATGTATTACCCCTAATAATAATAACTGGGATTATAAATAACCTTTCCCATTTGGTTATACATTGGTGTTATCCAACCTATGGTCGATAACTATATATTACCCCTAATAATAATAACTGGGATTATAAATAACCTATCCCATTTGGTTATACATTGGTATTACCCAACCTATGGTTGATAACTATATATTACCCCTAATAATAATAACTGGGATTATAAATAACCTATCCCATTTGGTTATACATCGGTGTTACCCAATCTATGGTCGATAACTATATATTACCCCTAATAATAATAACTGGGATTATAAATAACCTATCCCATTTGGTTATACATTGGTGTTACCCAATCTATGGTCAATAATTATATATCACCCCTAATAATAATAACTGGGATTATAAATAACCTTTCCCATTTGGTTATACATTGGTGTTACCCAACCTATGGTCGATAACTATATATTACCCCTAATAATAATAACTGGGATTATAAATAACCTGTCGCATTTGGTTATACATTGGTGTTACCCAACCTAAGGTCGATAATTATATATTACCCCTAATAATACTAACTGGGATTATAAGTAACCTATCCCATTTGGTTATACACTGGTGTTACTCAGCCTATGGTCGATAACTATACATTACCCCTAATAATAATAACTGGGATTATAAATAACATATCCCATTTGGTTATACACTGGTATTACCCAGCCTATGGTCGATAATTATATATTACCCCTAATAATAATAACTGGGATTATATATTACCCCTAATAATAATAACTGGGATTATAAATAACCTATCCCATTTGGTTATACACTGGTGTTACCCAACCTATGGTCGATAATTATATATTACCCCTAATAATAATAACTGGGATTATAAATAACCTGTCCCATTTGGTTATACATTGGTGTTACCCAACATATGGTTGATAATTAAATATTACCCCTAATAATAATAACTGAGATTATAAATAACCTTTCCCATTTGGTTATACATTGGTGTTATCCAACCTATGGTCGATAACTATATATTACCCCTAATAATAATAACTGGGATTATAAATAACCTATCCCATTTGGTTATACATTGGTGTTACCAAACCTATGGTCGATAACTATATATTACCCTTAATATTAATAACTGGGATTATAAATAACCTATCCCATTTGGTTATACATTGGTGTTACCCAACCTATTGTCGATAATTATATATTACCCCTAATAATAATAACTGAGATTATAAATAACCTATCCCACTTGGTTATACGTTGGTGTTACCCAACCTATGGTCGATAATTATATATTACCCCTAATAATAATAACTGGGATTATAAATAACCTATCCCATTTGGTTATACATTGGTGTTACCCAACCTATGGTTGATAACTATATATTACCCCTAATAATAATAACTGGGATCGTACTATAGATAATTGGAGGAGACCCATGCATGGGATAAAGCATTTAGGAGCTGCCTCTGTCCATTAGTAGTACAGGGGTATTCCTGATGTGAATTTTCCATTTCCCATCTGTAGCTCTATGTTGCAATTGAAAATGGACATTGAAGAACTTTGTTTTATGTGAATAGGAAGTCTGGTCCATAGTCGCAGTATCCGCTGAAAATATACTTGTCCCTCCAAATCAGTCTGTTGATGTTGCAGAAGAGGTTTATTTAGATCCTTAGACCAAGTATTTCTGCTGCCATTTGACTTGGTGGTGTGAAGTAAATCCATCAGTAATGAGTCAGAGTATGCCTTGTATGCCAGACACAGGTCACCTCTTACACTGTAGGATACCGAGTATAGTGACAGGTTGTTGAGTCAGTCCATGTAGGACATTTCATTTAAGCACTGTATCCTTTTAGTAAGGTATTTCTGTGAGCATTTCAGTTGTTGCATGTGTTTGGGCACATACGTGCCAAATAAAGCATTATATTCAGTTATTTGCCTAATGTGTTCTTAGTATTTTTTAATACATTTCATGATGGTATTTCTAGTTGCGACATCTTCTGTGAGTATTATAGAAAACTATGGAATTTATTAATAATGGCATGAGGATAATGAACATTGCCTAAAAAGGGTTGTGGACAAATAATGAGCATTGCCTACCTAACCATACCTCTCACCTGTCTAGATTTCAACAGAATGTAAAGATGTTTGCCTTATATTTTTGGTCTGTTTCTCTTATAATGTGTGGTTTTCTAGCAAATCAATGAGGATTGCAGTCACTAAATGATGACATACATTTGAGTTTCAGACTTCATATCCTTCTGAAAATGTTATTCTACCCCTTTTCAAGTTTATAAGAGTAATATTTAAGCGAGCAATAATGTCCAACAGAGTATGTGTTAATCTGTAATTAATGCCTGCCCAGGGGTGCTGTAAGGCCAGACGCCACAGGCGGAGGGCCTCCACACCCCTAGAAGGGCATTAATTACACATTAACAACACACACCCTGGAGGGCAATATTGTACTTTAGACAATGGGGTCTCTGTAAAGTTGTTGTGTTTTACTTACTTATGTATTTTTTAAGTACTATTTTTTTAATATATTTTTCATGTAAAATACTTCCTCCGCCTAATGTTTCATGCTTGCTGTAGTATATGTTAATGGTGTTGTTGGAAGTGTTTTACATCAGACATATATAAAAAATAATAATGGTTGTTAAAAAAATAATAAGCAAGTGAAACACAACAATTTTACATACAGCCCATTCTCTCTTCCATTCACACATACACAGCGTCTTCTGCTTTCACACACACACATATACACACAAAGTCTCTTCTTTCATACACGTATACACTCTGTCGATCACTCTCACACACAGACTCCTCTGCTTATATACATGCATTCAGTCAAATATCACTCTCGCTTTCTCTCTCACTCTCTGCATCTCTCTCTCTCTCTCTATCTCTCTCACACACGTGCACAAACACACACACACACACACACACACACACACACACACACACACAGTCTCTTTTCTTTCATACACACATTCACTCACACAAGTTTACTCTCACTCTCGATCGCTCTCTCACACACAGTCTCCTCTGCTTACATTCATGCATTCAGTCACATCACTCTCACTCTCACTCTCGATCGCTCTCTCACACACAGTCTCCTCTGCTTACATTCATACATTCAGTCACATCACTCTCACTCTCACTCTCGATCGCTCTCTCACACACAGTCTCCTCTGCTTACATTCATGCATTCAGTCACATCACTCTCATTCTCACTCTCGATCGCTCTCTCACACACAGTCTCCTCTGCTTACATTCATGCATTCAGTCACATCACTCTCACTCTCACTCTCGATCGCTCTCTCACACACAGTCTCCTCTGCTTACATTCATGCATTAGTCACATCACTCTCACTCTCACTCTCGATCGCTCTGTCACACACAGTCTCCTCTGCTTACATTCATGCATTCAGTCACATCACTCTCGCTTTCTCTCGATCTCTCTCTCTCACTCTCTCTCAGACAAACACACACAGGCACGCATGCACACACAGTCTCTCTGCTTTCATGCTTGCATTCACGCACACATACAAACAAATGCACACTTTTCTGTTTAACTCAATCAATCTCTCTCTCTCTCTGTCATACACTCACAGACACGCTTTTTTTATTTATTTATTTTTTTTATTTTACACTTGCTAAACAACAAAAGCACTGCTTAGCTAGTGTAAAATAATGGCTCGCTCAGTCTCAATCTCTGATATGCACACATACACTCAAACACAGACATAAATACGCACACACATGCCTACTTTTTTTTTTTAGCTGTCTTTTTTTTTATATTTTACACTCACTAAACAGCAAAAGCGCTGCTTAGCGAATGTAAAATAGTGGTGGCCATTCAATTTTCTCAGTCCAAGCTCCACGGTGGCTTGATATGCTGCCATGGAGCAGCGGACTCATACTGCTTAGTGGGCATTACTTGTACAGTAATACCCTGCTGGAGAATGCTCGTTCTCCAAATCAGGGTGCTGATTTACAGTTTGCCCATTGTCTAAATACAGATAAGACAGCTGTAATGGCAGCAAATGGAGGAAATCAGAAGAAGCTGAGACTTGAGATAGAAGGGAAAATAGTGGAGGAAGTTAACAGCTTCAAGTATCTGGGAGGGCTGGTTAAGGAGAAGGGAAGTCTGAATGAAGACACCAAAGCTAGAAACAGAGGGGCTGTAGTAAACTGGCACAGAGTGTCAAGTGTAGTGCATGATAGACAAATGCCAAAGAAACTAAAAAGTAAGGTGTACAAAACAGTGGTGTGACCAGTACTACTGAATGGTACAAAAACCTCAGCAGTAAAGGCAGAGCAGATGAGAAAGCTAGAGGTGATAGAGAAGAAGTGCCTGAGATGGGTTGTAAGATGCACACTATGGGACAAACAAACAAATGAAGACATCAGAGCAGAAGCTCAAGTAGGTCCACTTGCAGAAAAGGTCAAAGAGATCAGATTACGGTGGTTCAAGCACATGTGCAGAAAAGCATAAGACAATCTGGGACAGAAGGCATAAGGAAATGAAGGTGTCCAACAAAGGGGTGGATG
>NC_056726.1:1570225808-1570270808 GCF_019279795.1 Protopterus annectens
TGAGAGAATACAATATTACCAAGGGTCCACTTTGTAAATTCGAAATATTGAAATCTCGAATTTCAGTATTTCGACCTTACAAAGTCACATACTCACATTTCCGAAACCGGCAGAAGCGCGAAATTCAAAATCCCGAAGCACGGATATTTTGAATTTCTGCTTCCAGTGGTATGGTATGTGGATGTTTGGCTTTAATTTTGGTAAGTTTGTGTGTGTAAGTATGTTGGTTAGGAGTTTAGTGTGTGTTGTGACTGTTATGTGTTTATTTGAGGGACTGTAAGATGTGTGTGTGTGTGTGTGTGTGTGTGTGTGTGTGTGTGTGTGTGTGTGTGTGTGAGTGTGTGTGTGTGTGTGTGTGTGTGTGTGTGTGTGTGTGTGTGTGTGTGTGTGTGTGTGTGTGTGTGTGTGTGTGCGTGTGTGCGTGTGTGCGTGTGTGTGTGTGTGTGTGTGTGTGTGTGTGTGTGTGTGTGTGTGTGTGCGATCTCGGAGTTAGAATATATAAGTAGGGGGGTGGGGATGCAGGGGGACTTGCCCCCCTGCTTATATGTAGTTTTGATTAATTTGATTGTGGGGGAGAGTTTTGTGTATGTTTATGTGTGTACTGTATGTGTAGCATAATTACAGGATTTTGAATTTTGCGGTTGTGTGTTTTTGAATTTGTGAGTTGTGGTTGGGTTTTTGGCTTTGTGATTTTGAAATAGTGAAATTCGAGATTTCAATATTTTGAAATTACAAAGTGGACCCATTACCAGATATAAGCTCAAGATTAAAAGGTCCCGCTAACAATAAAATACAAACAGCATATAGAGAAACTCACATCTACAAAACATAATACATAATCAAAAATATAAATGGAAAACCATGAATAACTAGCATTAAAAAAAAAAAATATATATATATATATATATATATATATATATATATATATATATATACATATATTATAAACTACTTGTATAATAGAAAGCATATCATTTACATAAATTTCAATTCGTCAGCACAGGCTTCGACGGGACATGGTCATTAAGTCCGTGGCCCCTATCTGCTTGCAATCTAATAATCCAATGGAGCTCTATGCTCTTAGTCTGATTCCAAACATCATCTAATAAATGCATTTCAAAAACTCTTTCAATGACCGGGAACAAAAAAATATGTCCATAGCCATATATCATAACATGCTTCACTAAAGCATTCACAGTACTACCAATACAAATATGGTAGACATGCTCCCTGATCCTCTCCCGAAGAGACCTATTCTTCTTGCCTATATAAAAAGAGTGACATATTATACCATACGCTAAGTAGACCATGTTCCTAGGTGCGTAATTAGCCCTAACATTAAAATAATATTCCATTCCAGTATCTGGATGTTTAAATGTGGATTCACAACTAATGTACGAACAAAAACTATATCTACCACAGGTTGAGGTATAAGAATTCCCAACCACATCAACTCTGGTATTCTGTTCAGGATAACACAGAAGTCGCTTCAATGACTTCTTATTCTTATAACAGAAATGAAGACAGATTACCAAATGCTTAATCTGTTCATATACAAGTAAGATGGGCCAGTGCTTCCTAAAAATATTAGCAATGGCTGCAGAATTACTACTAAAGAACATAGGGGTGGATAAAAGATCATATCTGATGTTATCAGAAGTATGACATAAATTCCTAGATGATGATCACTGACTCGAGGCACTCCTTAAACACTCACTCGAGGTACTCCTTAAAATGGAGAACATCGATATCTGTGCAGTGACTGAACCCTGGTTCAAGGCTCCAGAGAGCACCACTGCACTACCAGGTTATAACTCATACCACACTTTTTGGCCATGTAACCTGGACCGAAGCACCAAAGGCGGAGGTGTGTCCATATTCATTAAGGATATCTACACCTCCAGGCTAGTTTCTCAGCATAATGCATCCGAGGTTATCCAAGTGCAACTAACTCTGGGCAAAACTGCAATCCAAATTGTAGCTTGCTACAGATCCCCCACCATGTCCCAGGATTCCCACTCCTCTTTTCTTGATGTACTGGAAAATATTAGGGTTCAACCAAACACCCTAATAATGGGTGACTTCAACTACCCCACCATTAACTGGGAAAACTACTCGTGTACCAACTTCTTAGCTCAACGCTTTCTGGAATTCATAAACTCCAATGCCCTGGATCAACTTATCCACACACCCACCAGAGTCAACAATATCCTAGACCTAGTCATTACCAGCATGAGTGACCGGTGTTCCACACCTGAAGTCAAATCCTCGTTGGTCCGATCCGACCATAAGCTAATCACCCTTGATATCCACATCCCACCCCCACCCCCCATTAAGGAAACAATGGTAAAAAATTTCTCCAAAGCCAACTTCATGTTTCTTAAGACAGAAGTGGTGAACTTCATGGCACTCATGCAGATGGACAATACAGTTACAACTGCTGAATCCTACACAAATGCACTCTATAGTGCTATCCCAAACAGAACCAAGACGCTATCCTCCAAAAAAGGAAGCCAGTCTGGTGGTCCCCTGCCATAAACAAACTGTACAACTGAAGGAAGAAACTGTTGCAAAAGAGAGTAAAATCCCATGAGTAGAGAAGCTCCCTGGTCAGCCTCAGTAAGAAGTTGAGATCCCTTATAAGATCCTCCAAAGCTAGCTACGAAAACAAAATCACCACTAATTCTAAGGACAACCACAAAGCATTCTATAGCTATGTCAAGAATCTCGATGGCAACACCCAGATCTGCTCTGAGTTACAGCACAATGGCATGAAAATTACAGAACCAACTGATATTGCCAACATCCTGGCAGAGAGGTTCAGTGTTAACTTTACCCCCCCCACCCCCTAAACAGCCCATATCTATACAGGAAGAATGCAGAGTCCCTATAATCACAACTACGCAGGTAAAACCTGCACTCTCTAAAGCCAAAAACAGAGCATCCATGGGACCGGACAACATCCCAGGCTGCGTTTTACATGAACTTCAGAACAAACTGGCTCCCCACTTAAGCGCCATGTTCAATAATAGCCTCGCATCAGGCTTTGTGGCCACTGAATGGTGCTCAGCAACAGTTATCTCACTCCACAAAGGGGGGGCCACCACTGATCCTGGGAACTATTGCTCTATTAGCCTGACGAGCCTGGTCTGCAAGGACATGGAACGTATCATCATGGAACTCATAAACAAAGACAATGGTAACCTCCAAACTCTGGATCCCACCCAGTTCGGGTTTGTGAAAGGCAAATCATGCCTCCTGAACCTGATCGACTTATTTGAGGCAGTCACCAAAGCCGTAGATGAGGGTAAGGTGGTTCACGCAGCCTATCTTGACCTCGCCAAGGATTTCAACACCATCCCCCATTCTGGAATTATAGCTAAACTCACTAAACCTGGTATAAATCCCTACATCACAAGATGGGTTGCCAACTGGCTCACTGACAGAACCCACACTGTAAAAATTGCAGACTCCAAATCTGACCTCAAAGCAGTGACAAGTGGAGTACCACAGGGTTCCGTCCTGGGACCTCTCCTGTTTGGTATCTACTTCTCTGAAGTACAGGCTAACACAGAAGGCATCTGGCTAACAAAGTTCACAGATGACTGCAAACTAGGAGCCATAGTCAAGTTCCCAAATGATGTGGACATCCTACAGAAGGGCCTCGCTGAGACAGATGCCTGGTGTCAGAGCCATGGCCTCAAGCTCAATGCCAAAAAGTGCAGTGTCATCCCCTTTTGTAAAAACTCTGTACCCATGAACTACCACATAGGCAGCAATCTACTTAACACCGAATGTGTGATAAGAGACCTTGGGACCCAGGTGGACAGTAGTTTCTCCTTTGATAGTCACATCGCCACAGTAGTCAGGAAGTCCTTCTATGTGGCACACCTCATCATAAAAGGGTTCTCATCCAGGAAAAAAAAAGATCATTGTTCCCCTCTACTCGACACTCATTATACCCATTATAGAGTACAATGCCCCTTTTGGAATGTACCTCACAAGACATCTGCAGCAGCTGGAAAGGCCACTGAAGTACCTCACAAAGAGGATTACTGGCTTCAAACAAATGCCCTACACTGACTGCTTCAAAAAACTGCAGCTTTACTCCGTAGCATATCGCCTACTCTGAGGTGATATCTGCCTAACATATAAAGCTATGTCAAACTCAGAGCTGTTGGACATGCTACACCTAAAGAAATCCCAATCCCTCCGAGCTGCACGCTCTAGGGACCTAAACCTTGTTACCACAATAAACAAGACTTGCTCAAGGGAGAGATTCCTGTCCCAGAGACTTCCCATACTCTGGAACAGGCTACCCATCTATGTCAAGCAAAGTTCTTCATTAGCACTCTTCAAGAAAAATCTTGATGAGTGGATGGGAAATAGGAAATACACCCCGGGGATCACTTCTGTGTCTCTGCTCGACAGTGGCACAGGAAAATAACTTTCTTGGGTGGCATAAGCCAGTGGACCTTGTTGGCTAGGCTTACGTAGGCCCTTGGGCCGATAGCTTTGTACCTACCTATGAACCTATGAAAAATACGGTCTATGTCTAGATCTTCTCAAACGCTTACTGTAAGAAAGACCATCATCAATCTCATATCAGGAGTATCCCCTCTCTCTAAAATCATTTCTCAACATGTTTAAATTATGCATAAAGCTCTCATCACTAGCATTTGGGTCTATATTAAGTCAGTGAAACAGCATTACAGCGAATGCCATTTCGCCAACACATAAAATGAAAGCTGACAACAGCAAATGCTCAGGTCAGTGATTTTTTTCCCAGGGAAAAAAATCGCTTGGCCTGAGCCATGACATTGCCCTTTCCCCCACTGTAGTGCAATCTCACAGTTGGTATATTTAGTTATGGGGGTTGTGGGGGGCAAAGCCCCCCACTCTGCCATGTTTTAAGTGGTGTGTTGTGTTTTGTTCTTCTACCGATTTTTTTTCCGCTGTTGTCAGCTTTCGCTGAATATGTGTCAGCGAAACGGCATTCGTTGTAATGCTGTTTTGTTGACTTAATATAGACCCCTAACATTCAGCCTGTATATCAGTAAACCTTGCCCCATAACTATATTTTTAAAAACATATGTAGGGTGCCTCATGATTTTAGAGAAAAGGGATACTCCCGGCATGAGATTTATATACTCCCTCTTGCTCAAGTTCTTTTATATCACATTCCTGTCCCAAACTGATGTTTTCTTGGTGCTGCAGCTTTCCTGCTTTAAAGGTTGATTTTGCACATTTAGCATAATCAAAGGACATTCTTATATCATCTGAAAAAGTTTTGACCACTTATCCTAATCTGATGAACTATACAGTTTTAAATCATCCACAAAAAGAAGATGAGATGTCTTTATACATCTTGGGAACCAAATTGTAGCCATGACATAATCTGTTAAGCAAACAGCTTAATGGGTTAAGGGCAAGACAAAAGAGCAGTGGTGACAAAGAGTCACCCTGGAATACCCCCCCCCCCCCACCTTTGATTTTTTATCCCTGGAATAATAATTTGTCCTTTATCATGGCTTAACTGCAGAGTGGTTTGCCACTGTTTCATGGTCACTGTAATGTAATCAATCAGTGTAGTGTGTATCTTGTACATTTTTAAGCACTCTTTTATCCATGAATGTGGGATACTGTCAAATGATTTTTTTATAGTCTGTCCATGCCATACTTGAATTATTCCCCTTTTTATAGTTTTCCATTATGACTTTATTTAACAACAAATGATCCTTTGTTCCATATGACTTTCTTTTGTTACCCTTTTGTTCTATTGCCATGATTGAGTTTTCTTCTAAGTGACTATAAACTCTGTCGGCATCAATTCCAGTGCATAGCTTATACATAGTCAGAAGGCAGGTTATTGGTCTCCAGTTTTTAGGATAGCTTGCAGGTTTGCAAGTAGGAGTATTGTTTTTCCTGTTGTTAACCAGGTTGGTGTCTGTTCTGGGTGTGCATACAAAAAGTTTTTACTCATGGCTAAATATTCATGTAAAGAAGTTAATACTTTTAGCCAGAGGTTAGGTACTGTACCTGGGCCTGGGGTTTTCCATTTAGGATCTTTTCTTAACTTTGTTTCAATTTCTCTGGCCATTACTTCATCCCATTTTATATCCTGTACATTTGACCTTCTTATTCTTTCTTTTACTTCTTCTGTCCATTTAGCATCTTTGTTATGTTCCACAGGATCTTCATAGATATTTCTCTAAAATGTAACTATTTTTTCTTTTTTTTTAGTGGTGTTTCAATTTCTTTTGCCTTGTTTCCCAATTCTCTATAAAACTTTTTTGGGTCATCAATAAATTGCTTATTTTGTACTTTTCCTTTATATTTATCTGCACATCTTCTAAGTTTTTCTGCCTGTGCTAATATCTTTATTTTATTATTTGCAATAGTATCCAATAGAGACTGGTGTGTTCTGATACTGCACGTTGCTTTTATCATGTCTATCTTTCTAAGTACTTTCGATCTGTTCCCTCTTCTGTACTCTTCTAACAGTGACACTTCTTGTCTTAATTGTTTTATAATTTTCTCTGTTCAGTACTTCCATGAATGCATTTGATTTCTCTATAGTCTTTCTTTCTTTGATCTTAATATGTCTATCTATCTCTATTAAATCAAGCAACTTTTCTCTTAGATCATTTTCCTCTAAACTGATGGCACATTCTTTATTCTCCATTTCCTGTGGGCATTCTACAGAAAGTTCCAGAGCATCTTCCTGTGCCACATTCTCTTCAGTTTCATCCTGTGTCATCTGTTGCTCTTTCATATGGGGACCCACTGGCCTATCATTCCACAACACTGACTGCATCGGAGTTGACCCAGTCTGCTGTTCCTTCCCTTGCAGTGCAACTCCAACTGAACTTTCATTTTGTATTTATTTATTTATTTTTATTTATTATTTGTTTACTGGGAAAGTCCGACTGGGACAGAGCCAATTATCAGCGAAGGCCGGGAAGAAACCCTCCAGATGCATGTCTTTGGAATGTGGGAGGAAACCGAAGCACCCAGAGGAAACCCACACAAACACGGGGAGGACATGCGGACTCCACACTGAAGGCACCCCACCTGAGAATCGAACCAAAGAACGTCTTGCTGTGAGGCGACAACACTGCACCACCCCTATGGTTTCCTATGGAATGCTCCAAAGTATCTTCATGTGGCAGAAGATCAGATGTTTCCTGCTCCAATTGTTTCTCCTTAATTTGGGGATCCATTGCTCTATCTTGTTGTGCTGTTATCAGAGTTAGATTTTCTGCATTAAATCCTTCATTAGTAACCCATAACCTCAGTTTCTATTTCTTTAATTTCTCCATTATTAATCCTCTTTTTAACTTTTCCTCTTTGTTTTCTTATTTTTGTATTGTAAAATTTTCCATATCCAGATGCTTTTGTATGTATGTCTCTTCAAATATCTTTGGTGCTGCTCTTTTTGCACTGATTAGTTTTGCTTTCTCTTTTGCATAAATATTGCACTATATTAAATCTCTTTTTCTTTCTCATGTCCATATTTCTTCTTCAGGTGTCTCCTGCTCCTCCTGTTTCTCCTTACTTGGAGGAGTCATTGTTCCATCATGTTGTGATATAACCTGTGTTAGACTTTCAACATTAATTCCATCACTTTGCAGGTATTCCATAACTTCAGCTTCTGTTTTTTTTTTAACTTCTGGTTTAATAATCTTCTGTTCTACATTCCCTATTTGTGATCTTATTTCTTGTTTTGTGAAATTTTCCTGAGCTGGATGTCTGTATTTCTCTTTGAATATCTTTGGAGCTGCTTTTTTATTGATTAATTTGGCTTTCTCCTTTTTGTAACTATTAGACCATATCAGATCTCTCTCTCTCTTTCTTTCCCATGTCATTATTTCTTTTTTTATACCTTTCAAAATCTCTAGATTTCGTTCTTTATATTTGTACACTTCCTCAGTCCCTTTTTTCCAAATGGACCAAGGTTTCTTAATCTATATAATGTGTTTCGTAACTCTGTTTTATTAATGAACACATCCTCCCCCTGAACACAAAACGTCCAACTTACTCTGCATCCTCTCTATTTTGTCGCTACCTAAAGCTTGTAATCTTATTATAGTAAATATGATCCTCTCCATGCTCATATTTAACTCTACTATAAATGAGAAATGAACTGATTGTTATGTTATTTATTCCATGTGCTTGAACAATGTTGACTTATACCATTACATATTGCTCTGCTATTTATGTACTTTATTTATTTTATGTATTAAATCCTCTCACTGTGCTAGGTAAACTTTTTGTCTTTCTTTAAAACTGTGTATATGTACTTATCGTTTTGTATTATGTAGAGCTTTCCTCTCTGAGCCTTCTCTGAAAATGGACATTTTGTCCAGTCGGACTTTCCCTGTAAACAAATGTAAAATAAATAAATTGCATTTGAAGCTTTTGACAGTTTTTCTTGTGCAAGTATTTTTCTTTCCTCTAATCTCTCTCTTAATAATTGTGTATATCTTCTGTCTGGAAATTCTGGGCATCTTGCATATTAGTAACAACACATAATTTCTTTCTTACTCTCAATAGTGGTGCTGCGGTAGAGTTGTCGCCTCACAGTAAGATGCTGTGCGGTTTGATTCTCAGCTAGAGCGTCTTCTGCATGGAGACATGCGTCAATTGACGTACCTTCGATGAAGGTTGTGCGTCAGGTCTGGCAACTCGGCACGTAAAAATCTTCTGCCAATCATTAGCGGACCGGAGTTCCGCTGTGGCGACCCCTAACCGGGAAAAGCCGAAAGAAACAACAACTCTCAATAGTCCATTGTATCATCTTTATGGCTCTTTATTGGGCCTATCAGTTTTTGTGATTTCTGTGGACGACTACTTCATCCTACAACAGGGGGCCAGCAACCCCCTGAGACTGGCCAACACTCATTGTAGGAATGTTTCCATGTCTTGAGGATTCTACACTGTCATTTTTTCCAGTCCTGACACTAGTGTGCCTACCAGGATTGGACACTTTTTTTATCCTGGGTTTGTGCATCTAGCTATCTTTTTTATTTTTTAACCTACTTCTGTCCACGATATATGTTATATAAAATACAGTCTATACATCAGTGTTGCCTTTGTGATATTTGGTGAAAAACAGGGTCCACCTCATGAAGGTACTCACCAAGACTTGAGGATAAATTCATTTCCAGTAATACTACTCTCCTTTGCGGATTTATCATCTCTCCATCTGGATCCCTTTATCATCTCTCCCTTCAGACCCCTATCAACTTCCAGATGTTATAGCAGATGTGTGAGTCCGTCAGATGGTCTACGGCCAAGTAAGCAGTGCAGCAAAACAGCAAGGAAGAGCAGCAGAGTGCAGACCTTCATAAGAAGAGGTGTCAGTGTTAGAAAAGCAAGAAATGTTCCCTCTTTACAGACAAATAGTAACACCCTATAATAACCTCAAGTGGAGTAGGGTGCATAGTTTTAAAGACCTTCTTTGTGCCAGAAAATATACATGATACGTGCAAGTCTGAAAAAAAAACATAAAAAGCAAGGTCTTCTCCACACGGGCTATCAAATATAATGTTGAAGAAATGAGGTGGGGATGTATATTACAGAAAAATGTAAGTGCCTCAAGGGAATCCTTAGAACCCAGGTGGGTACATTCTTAAAAATGTCACACATGATAACAAGAAGGCAACAATTAAAGCAAGAAAGAAGAAGAATTCAAAGATAATAAAAGAAATATTTTGTGGAAAGAATGGAGGATAATTACAGCAATGTAATACAGCCTGCTCAAAGGCAAAAAATACAGCCTTCCCTCTGAAAGGCAAAAAGTACAGCCTGCATGGGACCCGATAATATCCCAGGCTGTATCCTACATGAACTCAGGCATAAACTTGCAGCACCATTAGGCACCCTATTCAAGCAAAGCCTGAGTACCAGCTTTGTGCCAGCCAAGTGAAGGACAGCCATTGTCATCCCTTTACACAAAGGTGGAGTGTCCACTGATCCAAGAAATTATACATTCATCAGCCTAACTAGCCTGATCTGCAAGGCCATGGAATGGATTATCTTGGACCTCATTAACAGGGAAATTGTCAACCTCCAAACACTCGACCCCACACAGTTTGGCTTTGTCAAGGGGAGGTCATGTCTGTTAAATCTGGTCGGCTTCTGTGACACAGTCACCAAAGCCATGGATGAGGGGAAGACGGTGCACACCACCTACCTTGACCTGGCCAAAGCCTTCAACACTATTCCCCACTTGGGCATAATAGATAAACTCTCTCAACTAGGCATCAATCCATATGTTACCAGATGGGTAGCAAGCTGGCTCACTGATAGAACCCATCTAATCAAAATAGGGGATGCCACCTCAAGCAGTAGACCCGTAATAAGTGGCATACCCCACAGATCAGTCTTGGGGCCTCAGTTATTTGGGATGTACTTCTCTGAGGTGCAGGCCAAAACCAGTGGGCTATGGCTGACCAAGTTTGCAGATGGCTGCAAGCTGGGCGCGGTCATCAATTCCTCAAGTGATGAGAATGTCCTCCAAGAGGGTCTCACCCAAACAAATGACTGGTGCCAGAAACATGGCCTCAAGCTGAACTCCAAAAAATACATCATCATCCCCTTGGGGGGAGTGATGTCCCCACATATTATTGACATCCCCACATATTATCATATTAATAACAATGTCTTAAGCACGCAATCAGTTGTGAGGGATTTGGGCACCCAGGTTGATAGCAACCAGACCTTTGACCACCATGTTGCTTCCATTGTATGGAAAGCTTTCTACATGGCCCACCTCATAAGTAAGAGTATCTCATCCAGGAAAAAGGAGGTCATAACATCCCTGTATACTTCCCTTATAAGGCCAATTATTGAGTACCCCTTCAGCATGTACCTCGCAAAGCACATGCAGCAGCTGGAGAGACCCCAGAAGTTCCTCACCAGGAGAACCCAGGGCCTCAAACATCTACCCTACACAGATAGGCTAAAACTCCTGTCCCTCTACTCAGTTTCATACAGACTCCTCAGAGGTGACCTCTGTCTGGCATACAAAGCAATCTCAGAGCCTGCCTTGATGGGACTGCTGCATATCTACAAGTCAAGCTCCACTTGAGTAACCTGCACACGTGAACTCAACCTGGTCTGTGACATCAGTAGGACTTGTTGGCTGGACAGATTTGTGTCCCAGAGACTCCCCCTTCTGTGGAATAGACTCCCTCTCCACGTCAAGCAGGGTACCTCATTATCACTTTTCAAACGCAACCTGGATAACTGGATGGGAAACAGAAAATACAGCCCTGGGATTCCACCTTTGTCCCTGCTGAACAGAGGCTTTTGATGCTGAACTTGTCTAAACATGGGCTAAACTCTTGATTAGGCTTATAAGGGCCTCTGGGCCAATTGGCTAGAAACTTCCTATGATCCTATGATCGTATGTTCCTGGGAAGATGTTAAGATCAAACAGAGAGGCAGTACTCCATAATGTATGGCAAATATATAAGGCAATTCTAATGCTGCAAGGAAGAAAAATTGAATAAATTGTTAATTAAGTAATCACTGCATCTTATCTGGAAAGAAAAAAGTGGGTAGAGCAGGTGGGCCAAAACTCTTATATGACATCAGTATCTTTGGCCAGTGTTGGATATTGCCTTAAGGCATATGAGGTGAAGCATTTATAAAAAGACGGAATGAAGGCTTAGTTAAGGCCTGCAGCTGTGAGGTACAACCTACAGCTTGAGTGCTTAAAAGGCTGTGTAGGACTGAGTCTATACGGAATTAACTTTGTGGAGTTACCTCTAAAGACTAAGAACTTACTTCTGAGGTACTGTATATAAGTAAACATCGAAAATTAACTGTGCAAAGCCAGAGATGGCTGTTTTCTTGTCATCTTTAAAAATAAACTTGAGTTTTGATATACCTCTACCTCCACTGTGGATAAAAAACTGACACTGGTAGAGAATGTGGGCAGTTTGTCCAAGGAAATGCCTAATATTGTTTTTTCAGTATTGTTCTGCTGCCTAGTGCTCAAGCTATTTGAGTTTTTTTCCTATGGACTTTGTGAAGCCAGAAACTGTTTTTACCTGTTTGTCTGTGCGGCTCATATATGGATTACCTATGCAACATTACCAGATGGTATCATAAAAGTGATATCACTTTTTTAATTTAACCCTGCAGATGCAAGCACACACACACACACACACACACACACATGTATGTATGTGTGTATGTGTATGTGTGTATATATATATATATATATATATATATATATATATATATATATATATATATATAGTTCCCCTTTACAAGATCAAATTACTGAAAGCTCAAAATTCATAAGCTCGAGCCCAGAATCTCGAGTTTTCAGTAACTCAAAATTGTAAAGGGAAGCTGTAAAAGTAAAAAAAAAAAGAAATGTACTTACGTGTATGCAGGGAGCTAGGGCCCCCTGCATCGTTCCTGGTGTAATATGCGAGTTGTGTGATCAGACTTTAGTGGAGGAGTGGACATTCTCCCGTTGTGCGCTTATGCATATAGCGTAGAACAGGAAAATTCCCTTTTCTTCTCTGAAGTGCGATCTCAGAGTTGGTATATTTAAGAAGGGGGTGCAGGGGGGCTTGCCCCCCTGCAAAAACCTTAGAAAAGTGTTTTTCAGTTGTTTTTGTTCCCCTGCAGAATTTCAAGTTACTGAAAACTCGGGATTCTGGCTTCCAGCTTATGAATTTCGAGTTTTCAGTAATTCGATCTTCCGAAGGGGAACTATATATATATATATATATATATATATATATATATATATATATATATATATACACACACACACACACACACACACACACACACACACACACATATATACTGTATCACTACCCACTATCCATCTTCCTCTTTAAAACTCCCAGATTTGCACTATGTATTATCACAAATTATTTACCAACTCACTGCCTCCTACTCACCACTGTCCCATCTATACCCATTAACTCTCCCATAGACTAAGTTGAAAAGCTTTCCCTTAAAATGTCAATGCACTTTATATGAACTTGTCTATATTCTCCTTCTTTTTTAGTTTTTCCTTTCTTATTTTCAGTACATCTTCAAGATTATCTCTACTAAACATACTGTGTGAACAACTATCATATGTTACTACCTGCTATCCTTTTATTGTATGTCTAAATCTCTGTGCTTATGTACAGTAAATATCTTATGCAATCACGTTATTATCCGCTAATTTTTTATAAGTGAATGTGTAAACCACAATGCTCATGTAAATTTCTTATGTATAGTTTGTTAGCAATTGTTTTGGCGCTTTTCTCCTCGGGCCTCTGCTGAAAACGGACAGCTCTGTCCAGTCGGACCTCCCCAATAAACAAATGTAAAATAAAATAAATAAATAAATGCCCTTTTTCCTATCCAGGTAAATATATACTTTAGTTAGAACCTTGCAGCATACCTCTCAACTGTGCAGATTTTCTCAGAATGTCCTGATTTTTACCTCATATTTTTTCAGTTTCTTATAAAATTTGTGGTTATATGGCAAATGACTAAGAACTGAAGTAACTAAATTATGGCAGACATTTGAGTTTCAGTCTTTATATCATTCAGAAAATGCATGCTAAAGCAAAACTTGCAATTCTAGCAAGTTTATAAGAGCAATATTTAAAATATGTCCCTATTTCTGGCCCTTTGTACACCCCTTATTTTTGGCTTTGTCCAGATTTCTTGTACTAAGAGATTGAGGGGTATGCATGACAGCCCCATTGAAGGAAAACTCAGTTTATACAGCCCCTGATTTTATTATTACTTCTTTCGTTTAAACATCACCAAACTTCTTCAGCTCGGAAGTTATTTTTGGCTTTGTCCAGATTTCATGCACTAAGAGATTGAGAGGTATGCGTGGTAGCCCTATTAAAGGAAAACTTGGTTTATACAGATCCCAATTTTATTATTAATGCTTTTGTTTAAACATTACCAAACTTCTTGAGATCTGAAGAAGTTTGCCAATGTTTAAACGAAAGCACTAACAATAAAATTTGGGTCTGTATAAACCGAGTTTTCCGCTTTGCATTGTTTTTTGTTTTCTACAGTTTTTCATTGGTTTGTTTGTTCAGATTATTCAGCCATAATGAAGGGCTGGGTTTATATCCAGGAAGGTGTTACACCCTACTGGAGACTGGAATATGGTGCTGTTCACTTTAGAAGTGGACTCACAGGTACCAGAAGACTAAGAATACCAGCTCTGGATCAACACATCCATAGTTGTGTAGATAGAAAGGGTATGGTACACCTGTTTAGCACCTGACTTGCCCTGCCCATGATATACATATTACTCCTTCAGGCATAATTCTTATTCTAGAACTGATAAGATATTTGTAGCTTCTGGGCATGCCCATCTATTTAATAGTTTGGTCAGCTATCCATTGCCTTTTTCTTACCATTCCCCCTTGGTTTGTACTTCACTTGATACAACCGGATAAGGTCCCATGTGCCCCCGCTTATTATTTATTTTATTTATAGTTTCATAGTAGTGTACTAGGCTATCTGCCCAGGGGGCATTTATAAGCCTAGCCAACAGTGATGTGGCTTTACGCCACCCCATACTATATAGTTGCGCCTCTCTAGTAGTGACACATGTGGAACCCTATTATTTAGTAAACTATACCTCTGTCTAGTAGTGACACTGAGGTCACTCCCGGGGTAAACTTACGATCTCCCATCCATGCATCGAGATTTTTCTTGAACAGTGCCAATGAAGGGCTCTGTCTCACGTGAACTGGGATTTTGTTCCAGAGTATGGGTAACCTCTGTGTTATGAATCTATCCCTCCAGCATGTCCTATTCATATTTGTGCAGAGGTTGAAATCTTTAGCTCGTGTGGTTCTGGTGGATTTGGATTTTTTGAGATGGAGCATGTCCATCAATTCAATGGTTGGACATGGCCCTGTATGTTAGGCACAAATCACCTCTGAGCAGGCGGTATGCTACTGAATAGAGCTGGAGTTTCTTTAATCTAGCTGGATACGGCACATGTTTTAGACCTATGATCCTCTTGGTGAGGTACTTCTGGGGTCTTTCCAGTTGTTGCATGTGCCGGGTGAGATACATCCCAAATGGAGCATTATATTCAATCATGGGCCTGACAAGGGAGGAATATAGAGGTACAATGACCTCCTTTGATCTGGATGAGAATCCCTTCATGATGAGATGGGCAAGGTAGAATGTCTTTCTGACCACTTTGGCAACATGGTTGTCAAAGGAGAGGTCACTATCGACTTGAGTCCCCAGGTCTGTGATTACATCTTCCGTATTCAGTGGGTTATTGTCTACGTGATAGTTTGTGGGTACTTTGTTTTTCCCAAAGGGGATGACTATACATTTTTCGGCGTTAAGTTTGAGGCCATGATTCCGGCACCAGTTGTCCGTTTCAGTGAGACCTTTCTGTAGGATGTGTGTGTCGGCAGGTGAATCCACTATGGCACCCAGTTTGCAGTCATCTGCAAACTTTGTCAGCCATAATCCTTCCATATTTGCTTTCACATCTGAGAAATAAATGCCGAATAGGAGTGGACCCAAGACAGAGCCCTGTGGGACACCACTTGTGACGGGTTTTGAGTCTGACATGGCTCCAGCAATTTTAACCTTATGGGTTCTGTTTTTTAGCCAATTTGCTACCCATCTTGTGACATATGCATTTACATTTAGGCTGCTGAGCTTGTCAATGATGCCAGAGTGTGGTATTGTGTCAAAGGCCTTAGCTAAGTCCAAATAGGCAGTGTGGACAGCCTTGCCCTCATCGATGGCACTAGTGACTGTCTCAAAGAAGTCAACCAGGTTTAAGAGGCAGGATCTGCCTTTTACAAAACCAAACTGTGTGGGATCAAGGGTCTGCAGATCCCCAATGTCGCCATTTATGAGTTCCATTATGATTCTTTCCATAGCCTTACAGATCAGGCTGGTCAAACTTATGGGGCGGTAGTTACCTGGGTCAGTAGAATTTCCCCCTTTGTGGAGTGGGACCACTGTTGCTGTGCGCCAGTGTTCAGGTACATATCCTGTAGTGAGGCTAAGATTGAATAGAGTTCTTAGGGGCTGGTTTAGTTCATCTTGGAGTTCACGTAACACGCAACCGGGGATACCATCGGGTCCCATAGATGCTGTGTTTTTTGCCTTGTTGAGTGCTGATTTCACCTGTGTGTCTGTGATGACTGGTAGGTTACATTCAGCAGGGATAGTTACTTCATCTTTAGTGGGTGAGGGAGGGGAGAAATTTGCACTGAACCTATCTGCCAGAATGTTGGCAATGTCAGTAGGGTCAGTGAATTTTTGTCATTGTGTACTAGTTCAGAGCATATCTGAGAATTTCCTCCCAAGGTTCTGACATAATTGAAGAAGGCTTTGTGATTGTCTTTGGTATCCTTGGCAATCTTTTTCTCAAAGTTTGCTTTAGATGTTTTTATGAGAGAGCGTAGTTTTTACTTGTGCTGATCAGGGAAGCCTTTCCCTTGTGGGATTTGGCTTTGTCCTGCAGTAGCTTCCTTCTTTTGTTGTACAGTTTGTTTATAGCGGGTCCACCAAACCGGGCGTTTTCCCTTGGTGGAGAGGGTCTTGGTTTTAGTTGGGATTGCTTGATCCATGCATTCTTGGAGATGTCCGTAGAAGGCTTTTGTGAAGGATTCAGCATTTTGGGATGTGGTTTCCATTAACCCAGTAGGCTTAAAGGATATCATTTCTGACTTAAGGAGCGCAAAGTCAGCTTTTGAAAAGTTTTTCACTGTAGTCTTTTGTTCTGGGGGTGGGGTGGGATATGTACATCCAACGTGATCAGTTTATGATCAGATCTTACTAGTGAGGGGTTTATATCCGGTGGAGCATTTGGACCCCATGTTTGTGATAATCAGGTCAAGTATATTATCTCTCCTCGTAGGAGAGGTGACCAGTTGCTCCATAGCATTTGAGTTTATGAATTCCAGGAATCTTTGAGCTAGGGTGTTAGGGCTAGAATAGTGGGCCCAGTCTATGTTGGGGTAATTGAAGTCACCCAATATGATGGTGTTTGGTGTGACATTCATATCCTCCAGTGTTTTCAGGAATGCTTGATGGGATTCCTGGGATTGGGAGGGTGTTCTATAACATGCGACCAGTTGTATGGCAGTTTTGCCTATGGTGAGTAAAACTTGTATGGTTTCTGATGCTTCATGAGTAGCCACCAATCGAGAGGTGTAGGTGTCCTTTATGAAAATGGACACTCCCCTCCTTTGTGGTTCGGCCTGGAACTTGAGGCGAAACGCATGATATGAGGTATAGCCTGGTAGCTGGAGTGCTCTCAGGAGCCTTGAACCAGGTTTCAGTTACTGCACAGACATCGATGTTCTCCATACTGAGAAGTGCTTGAGTGCCTGCATCTTGAGATTTAGACTTCTGGCATTGAGCAGCATTACCCTTAATTTTTTTCCATTTTTGTTTTTTATGGAGGTTGATTTGTCCTTTGAGCATTGCCTAAAAAGGCACTATGGGGTGGCAAGAGCCTTGGCCAGTATCCGAAGCCCAGTGGTGACAGGTGCAAGCCATCCCTTGAGCAACGTGGCTTGTCCAGCATATCATCCCAGGCTGACAGACATTGGATCCCCTAGAATGACACCAGTGATTAAGCCAATTGTTAAAACTGATCATTTTGTCTTTGTACTGAGGCATCATTCTTGGCGAAGGCAGGATGCTGCTCAGGGTCAGGGTCATACCAGTCTGGGCTACATAATCGGAGAGCTCCTCAATGTCTCTTTTCATGTAGTCCAGGGAGGTACATCTCAGGTCATTCACACCCGCATGGACAATGACTGAATCATACTTGTACTTGCTTTGGAGTGACCTGAGTGCGTGTGTAATGTGGCGGATCCTAGCCCCCGATAGGCAGCTCACCATTACCCTCTCCTTATTCAGCCTGGTAAGTGGAACATCGGTGTGTCTGACTATAGAGTCACCTATTACTAATGTTTCTGGCATAGTATTTTGCCTTAGGGGCTGTGATTGTGTGACACACCTGTTGCTTGAGGTATGTGTTGTAGGTGTTGTGTTTTGTGGGGGTGTATTTCTGGGTGTCTGCTTTGGAGGCCTCTGTTGTTTTGGTAAGTTTTTTACAAGAGCCTCCGAGTATGTCTTTGTGTTTTTATGTGTTTGGTTTGCATTGGTGGTGGTTATATGTGTGACTGGTTTTGCTTTGGGTGTGGGTACCATCTCTTCCTGACTGGTCTTGCCAGTCCTGAGTTGAGAGAGTTCAGCCTCCAGTCTGGCTATATAGTTGCATCTCTCACAAGTATATGTGTTAGTAGGAAGGAGGAGAGGGTTGTCTGTGTACATGAGACAATTGTAACATTGTCTTAAGATTCCCAGATTAACCAGCTGAACAAGAGAGGATGCTAGTGGTCTACCACTCGACATACTAGAATATTATAAGGAATGTCGTGCCTTTAAGGGAAGTGGGTATTCACAGGGGTAGTGGATGCCTGTGGTGCTTACTTTAGGGTAAGAGTGCTTGGTTTTATTATGAGTGCTTGCTAAGGATAGAAGTTCCGAAAACAAGTGCTAATATATACAGCTAGATAGACTGAGTAGAGCTTCTAAGGGAAAAATTGAAGAGCAGACTTGGCGGAGCCAGAAAAAGTTAAAACCTGTATAGAATAGTTTACACCTGTATAACCGCTGTTGCGCTAGGCGCCCGACCACGCAAAAACGTGCAAAACGCCCTGAGGCGGATTTTTATACAGGGAACTTGAAAAGAGCTAGAAATGGTCCAAGGCAACCAATGAATTACAGCTCAAGTGCTGAGATCACTTCCCCCAGGGACAGATAGGCTGCTCAAGGCTCCCCACTCCCACTGGTGAGCTCAGAAACTTCCTTCTATCCAAGTAAGGCAATGGCCAACACAGGAACTACACACAGCCCAGAATACAGCAAAGCCTGTATACTGGTCTTAACTAGTCGAGCAAAGGCGGGAAAACAAGGAGTATTTTTTTTTTTTTTTTTTTTAGAAAAGAACACAGAAATGCAGTTAGGCAAACAGTAAAATCGATTAACACAGGCTAGCACACTTTAGTGAGCAGCCTCAGCAATTAAATTAGCAAAAAACAGTAATATTCGACCAGAGTCGACCAAAATGCTACTTTTAAGTGCAGATACTTTAGAATACAGCAGAAAAACACAAAACAGTTGTATCTTATTAAATGAAAGCCAGAGAGGACAATGCAGATAAAAAAAGCCAAAAAGTACTTAAATCAGGAAAGTGGTCGCTTCTTTCAGTTCTCTGTAGCCAGGACCCCTCTGCAGGACCACGTGGAGCTCTGCTTGGGTATATAGCCAAAAAAACCGCCCTGAGGCGGATTTTTATACAGGGAACTTGAAAAGAGCTAGAAATGGTCCAAGGCAACCAATGAATTACAGCTCAAGTGCTGAGATCACTTCCCCCAGGGACAGATAGGCTGCTCAAGGCTCCCCACTCCCACTGGTGAGCTCAGAAACTTCCTTCTATCCAAGTAAGGCAATGGCCAACACAGGAACTACACACAGCCCAGAATACAGCAAAGCCTGTATACTGGTCTTAACTAGTCGAGCAAAGGCGGGAAAACAAGGAGTATTTTTTTTTTTGTTTTTTGTTTTTTTAGAAAAGAACACAGAAATGCAGTTAGGCAAACAGTAAAATCGATTAACACAGGCTAGCACACTTTAGTGAGCAGCCTCAGCAATTAAATTAGCAAAAAAACAGTAATATTCGACCAGAGTCGACCAAAATGCTACTTTTAAGTGCAGATACTTTAGAATACAGCAGAAAAACACAAAAACAGTTGTATCTTATTAAATGAAAGCCAGAGAGGACAATGCAGATAAAAAAAGCCAAAAAGTACTTAAATCAGGAAAGTGGTCGCTTCTTTCAGTTCTCTGTAGCCAGGACCCCTCTGCAGGACCACGTGGAGCTCTGCTTGGGTATATAGCCAAAAAAACGCCCTGAGGCGGATTTTTATACAGGGAACTTGAAAAGAGCTAGAAATGGTCCAAGGCAACCAATGAATTACAGCTGAAGTGCTGAGATCACTTCCCCCAAAGACAGATAGGCTGCTCAAGGCTCCCCACTCCCACTGGTGAGCTCAGAAACTTCCTTCTATCCAAGTAAGGCAATGGCCAACACAGGAACTACACACAGCCCAGAATACAGCAAAGCCTGTATACTGGTCTTAACTAGTCGAGCAAAGGCGGGAAAACAAGGAGTATTTTTTTTTTTTTTTGTTTTTTGTTTTTTTAGAAAAGAACACAGAAATGCAGTTAGGCAAACAGTAAAATCGATTAACACAGGCTAGCACACTTTAGTGAGCAGCCTCAGCAATTAAATTAGCAAAAAACAGTAATATTCGACCAGAGTCGACCAAAATGCTACTTTTAAGTGCAGATACTTTAGAATACAGCAGAAAAACACAAAACAGTTGTATCTTATTAAATGAAAGCCAGAGAGGACAATGCAGATAAAAAAGCCAAAAAGTACTTAAATCAGGAAAGTGGTCGCTTCTTTCAGTTCTCTGTAGCCAGGACCCCTCTGCAGGACCACGTGGAGCTCTGCTTGGGTATATAGCCAAAAAAAACGCCCTGAGGCGGATTTTTATACAGGGAACTTGAAAAGAGCTAGAAATGGTCCAAGGCAACCAATGAATTACAGCTCAAGTGCTGAGATCACTTCCCCCAGGGACAGATAGGCTGCTCAAGGCTCCCCACTCCCACTGGTGAGCTCAGAAACTTCCTTCTATCCAAGTAAGGCAATGGCCAACACAGGAACTACACACAGCCCAGAATACAGCAAAGCCTGTATACTGGTCTTAACTAGTCGAGCAAAGGAGTTAAACAGGCAAATATATTGTAAAACTTATACAGGAATAGATAAAAGCAAATACAAAGCTGAAGAGATGCATATAAAATACTTAAAATATACTTAGAATCAAAGAAGTATTTATTTATTTATTTATTTTTATCTGGTAAAATCTGGTAACTGGCTTTCGTCTGGTAACCATGACCAGACTTCATCAGACTGATGAAGTCTGGTTATGGTTACCAGATGAAAGTGCTTACTTTGAGTGTAATAAATTTTGGTTGTTCAGCTGGTGTTCCTAGCCTCGTTTGTTGGATCTGGTTTTGCAGAGTTCTTATCTTCCCATTTCAATGCTAAAACATGATTATATGCTATTTACTTTATTGTTAAGAAATAGATAAAGCACAATCCTCCACAAGTTACTTCACGTAGAGCAGATGGTCTTAATAACTAGTTGCAAGGCCGGATTAAGACCAAATTGGGCCTGATGCTGCCGCGCAAAAAGGGCCTATTCTTTCTCGGGATTGGTGCATGTGCATTCAACACTCACTGTGCATGTGCACTCAGACTGACCAAGAAGCCTTAATTGCTTACGACGCAATCAGCCAGCCTTTATTGAACATGAATAATAATAACGACATGTCAACGTATTATGGTAACAACTCAAGATTAACATCAAGCTATGTAACATTAACATTCAGTAGCAGTTGTCTGAAAAGTGCACTTAATGCAGAAAAGGCTAAACCAGATCAACTTAACCTAGCCTACCTAGGCATATTGTCACTCTTACTACTGCGCTATTGCTGCTTACTTATATTGCTGTTTTTCGAGCCTTAGCAAGCGCAAATTCTTTGATCATGTCAGTGAAGTCAAGGCTGCGCAGCAGCTCATGTTCAATGCTCATAAGCGCCAGCATGCTTAGTCTTTCCTTCTCCATTGAAGACCGCAGCTCTCCTTTGACTATTCCCAACTTTGAGAAGCTTTGCTTGCCGGAGGCATTGGACACTATCATGCACAGATAGATGCGCAACCCAATCTCGACTTTTGGAAATGTCTGAGAAAAATTAAACGATGACAAAAGCTTGTGCATGGTAAGTTCTGCTGATTCGTTCACAGTCACCGGTTTCTGAGTGCACATAAATGCAGCAAACTGTATCAGCTCAGCCACCAATGTGTCTTCCAAGTCATCTGGATATGAGGAAACGAGATTCTTAGCTTTGTCCTCGATCTGCTCAATGCTCAATGACGTTAGCTCCAAGAGAAATCCGAATGTTTTACAAATATCGTCATACGCCTTCATCCACTTTTCCATTTCAGCTAACAGACTGTCAGTCATGACCAAATACGTATGAGTTTTGAACGTTTCCCTTGGGCTGAGGTCTGCTTTGTTTGCAGCTCCTTCATCAGGCATTCGCTTTCGCTTTCGCTTACGGCCTCGATGCTGCTCAGCCTTGTATTCGCCGTGTTTAACTTTTTCGGTCGCCATCTGCTCATACAAGTCAAATCTGTCCCATGCAAACTGAACCATGTCAACCAGTGATGCCATCAATCCAGTTACCATATTCAGGCTGACTGTAAGATCTTGGAGGCTAATGCTCGTACTGTTGAGATGGCCAAGGATATCATTCCAGGCAGTCGCCATAACTGCTGTCTCAAGTTCGTCCATCCTGCGCAAAAATCCCACAACCTGATTTCTCATATCTGCCTTCTGCTCCTTATCTGCTGCAAGCTCATGCAGGACTTTCTGAATGCTCTTCCACCCTTCTACCAGCACTTTGACAGCATCTGCACGTTCACACCATCGGGTTCCAGGCAAACTCTTGAGCGTCAGCGTGCAGCGATTCTTTAGTCACTGCCAGCAATATGTTGAGTCAGACAGGAATACATATAGTCCATTGAATAAATCGAAAAAACTGGTACAGCCACCGCAGCTTTCAACAGCCTGATCTCCTACCAGGTTTAGGCTGTGGTTGCAGCATGGAATAAAAGTGGCGTATTTACATTCTCGCTTCACAATTGCCTGGACACCATTGTACCGTCCTGACATGTTTGACGCATTGTCATACGAATGGCCTCTGCAGTTAGCAATATCCAAGCCTTTTTCCTTCAGAAAGTTCAGAAGTATGCTAGCCATCTGCTCCGTCGTGTGTCTCATCATCATAGGCATGAATGTCAGGAACCGTTCAACTGGACCTGATGGCAGAACATACCGGATAACAATCTTTAGCTGATTGAGGCTTGATACATCAAGTGTCGAGTCAATCGAGAAAGAGAAATAGTTCGCCTCCTTCGCTTCTTTCAGGATGGTGTCCTGCACCTTTTGTCCCATGAGCTTCACCAGTTCCTCGCAAATTGTGGATGACAAATAGGAAACGTGACCTTTCCCATGGTTCACATACTTTCTAATATGGCTAGCCAGCAGAGTATCATACACCGCCAACAGCTCAATGATGCCAAGGTAGTTACCATTATGAGCGGAACCTATGATCTCATCTGCGCCCCTTATAGCAAGGCCACGCTCAGCTAGGAATATCAGAACGTCGATGAGCCACTTCAGAATCTGGCACCAGTAACACCGTTCTTCCTCAACCTGTTTGGTGGCTAGGTAGTCGAAATGATCAACCTCCCTCTGTCGGCTCGCAAAGGACAACATAGCCTGGCGATGACCATCGCTGCTTTCATGCATTTTTATTCTGGATTCACCTGCCCTCCAGTTGTCAAAACCGCCAGAAATTAACTTGGTCGCTTGAACAGCACTGCCGCTGAACAACTTGCATGCAAAGCAGAACACCTTCCCTGTCAAAGGCGAGTAGCACAACCATTGTCTACAGGGTTTTTTGCCTTGAGTGGATGCGTATGCACGAAGAAGGACTTTGTGCATCGACGTTGGGACAACTTGCCTGGGTATCGTCTGGCACTCTCTTCAAACTTCAATTCAGTGTGTTGGCATTCTTTTGGACCTTTCTTGGCCCAATATTCTCGAGTATCAGCGTCGATTTCACCCCACTGTCCCAAATCATTGGTGAAAGCCTCCAGTGTCGGCGCTAGTGCTTCAGCGATAGCGTCTCCTTTCACCTCTTCTCTCAATCTGCTGAACTTTCTCACTTTTTATTCTCTCTTGCCTCCACAGGTTCATCTTGCTTGGGCTGATCTTCAAGAGCACTCAAACTTGCAATCACATCCGACGCAGACGATTGAGACGAAGTTGCTCATACTCTGAAGTATGAACTCAATTTTGGAATTTTCGCCAAAAGCTTTTCTTGTTCTGCTGCTTCTTTCCTTTTCTTTTTCGCTTTATCCCATCCACTGAGTTGAGACACCATAGCAAGCGTGCGCGAAACAGTACAAAAGATATCACAAAGTAAACTGTTTAACGTAAAATTGATAGCATTAACTTGAAATCTTCGTTAACAATAAATATAACAACATTATAGTTATGTCACAGCACAAAGAATAATAGTAACTGTATAATAAGTAATGCTGTGTATAGGCGTCCGAAAGTCGGACTACAATTTCATTCTAAGAATTATTTTGAGGTTAATATAGCAAAGGAAAACTGTTCAGCTTCCGGAAAATTCTCATCTGTTTTCATCTGGGCCTATTTCAGGAATGGGCCTAATGCTGCAGCATCAATAGCACCCACCTTAATCCGGCCCTGAACTACATCTGACAATCTTATTAAGACCTCCCTTATTATAGATTATGCATCATAAACAGAAAAATCTCTTTTTTAATTTGTACAAATGTTTTGGGTTTCTAATATACTATACTATACTTAAAATACTTTGAGAGGCCGGCCAAGATTAGGGTCAGGAAGAAGTTTGATGATACTCATAGGAACCTTCATCGGGCACACACTGGCCATTTATGGGCCACATAGAAAGCTCCCCTAGAAACTTCAGGAAGCCAGTGATGCTATGGACAGGTACTTAAAATACAAGATGTGTTAGAGTTCATGAGATTAGTACCGATTTAATCTTTAATGTTTGTAAAGAGTGCTCTTCCCAACAACCATAGTGTACCCAGAATCACTCCCTCCTGCAGTTCATATGGGTTTACATGTATTGGTAGAATATTTAAATATAATTGCAAGTTATTTCTAATAGTCTTGTTGAGCCTACTGCTATTGGAACTTTTTGGGTATCTTTCTTCCACATTGTTCTCATTTCTGCCTGTAGAACCTGGTCTTTATGACTTTCTGTCTCTCGATAAGTACAACACTACAATTGCTGGTTACAGCAATTTCATTGATTAATGCTACTTTTGTTGGTATCAGTTTGTATGTGATGTTATTGAAGGATCCCATTTTGATTGGTGGAACTAAAACAATGTTGAATAGATGAGTCTTTAAGTATTCAATACAACAGAGACAGGTATATAAATGAAGAGGGGAAGTGGGTCTTCAGTATGTATGATGCTGAAAACAAAACTGGAGTAATTTCATATATAGAAAAAAGGGATGTTGCAATACTTCTAGCATTAATTGAAAATCATATTTTACCTGGCACAGAAATTCATTCAAATCATTAGCAGCATATGGTGAAATATCAAACCTAACTGGGCAAAATGTATGCATAAAACTGTAAATCACAGTGAAAACTTGGCTGATCCCAGTGCAGGAACTCATAATAATCATGTGGAAGCATATTGGTCAAGAGCAAAGAAACTTCTAGAACATATGAAGTGCACAAAGTATGAAATGGTTCCCTCATACTGGGATCACTTTATGTGGTTTGAAAGGTATGGGAGCTCTAAAGAAGATGCATTTAAAAATATATTACTTTACATTAAGGAATATCAAGAGGAACAGATTAATGCAACAAGTGACAAAGAAAATTATTTAACTTGTTAGACTTCTGTTACATTTTGTATAATGGTCATATAGTTCAGTGTTCTCCATTACAGACCTATTAATTACAAATAGTGTTGTTTATATATTTATTTGTTTAGATAATATTGCTTAATATTGTTTAATATTGTTACCATTCTTTAATTCAATAATTAATATTAAACTTCACACATACAGCTGAAAAATAGTAATTGACTACTAAAAATATATTTCTTAAGCATCATTTCTGTTATCTATCTAAAATTGCCACCAGAATCTTAATAAATATTCACATAACAACTATAGAGCAACATTATATTTTAAAGAATAAGTATTTTAAATGTTTACATGGTGATAATAGAGAACACCAGTGACCATGATTTAAAATGTTAGGACAGCAGTACACATGCAAAACTACACTTCTGCTGTAACATTTCAAACATCACAAAAAAACACTGTCTCAGTCTAGTGTTCTCCATTATCACCCCCATTATTTTACCATCATTGCTTAAATCTGAAAATTTGTATATTGTACAATTTGGGATTAAAATGGATAATTTGAGGAATTTAGATGTATTTGAAATGAGACTTATTATCACTTGATCGTCCTCCCTCAGACACTGAGATGATAAAGAACTAGACAATAAGTATCAATTTATGTACTAACCCTGTACATAATGGACTGAGGGGTCTGACTCATGGGTTCCCCATCTTATTGTATAAATCAGAATAGTTGAGAGGAAGAGATCTGCTTTGTTTGATATAGAGTGGGAGTTTATTCAATAGGTAATGGATCCTTTGTGAAAGATATCTGTCTTGCAGCAGGTCCTGTTTATATTACAGTATAGATTAAGGTCCCCGGAGTTCGTATTCATGGTGTTTGAACCTTTATGAACACATAGAAGGTCAAGAAGCTCAGGGTCTTTTGCCCCCTTGTAGGGCAGGCAGAGATTGCCATGGATTTGTCTGCAAGAATATTCCCAAAATCTTTTTGGTCTGAGTAGATGATGCCATCAGATATTAACTCACTACCAAATGCTAAGTGATGTTTCTGATATTCTTACTGTAAGTGATAAAGTCTTTGTACTTATCTGTGGAAATGGTAGCAATATCAAACTCATACATGGCTTTGCTAGGTCTGATTTTCTTCCTTACTAACTTGTTTACTGTTCTGAGATTGCTTTAAGAATGGTGTGATCAGAGGAGTTGTTTCACCTCTTGTTGTAGAGTTTGTTATTGTTGGGATTCCATCAGGTGTTTTTGTTTCTGAACTTGTCATTATATTTACAGTGAATAGGGACAGAGTATTCAATGCAGAACCCAAGATGGGAGCAAAAAATCAGTAACAAATGTGGTACTATTAGCTATGGGGTATTCATGAGGTGGCCAGCTATTGAATTTCATAAAACTGGTAGATGGCAGTAGGACGTCTGCCTTTGAGAAATCTCTGAAGACAGTGGGATCTCAGGGGATCACTGGCTGGAATGTTGTAGAGAATACTATGGCACAGTGGCCAGATTTGACCAGTGAGGTGATAATTATGGTTCTGATATGTAATGGTACAATATTTTGAAAACCAGCTCTACAAGATTTGGGTCCTTAGTAAGCACAGACACTAATTCATCTAGAGAGCAAACATTGATGATACCCAGAAACTGCTGTGCATATTTTTATGGTATAGTCTACACATCTATGGATGGATACCTGAAATCCCCCATGTTGATTGTGTTTGGTTCAGTAGTTAGAGTTAGGAATTCCAGTTTGTTAAGGGCTCTATGCTGACCTGAAAATGATCCATTGTGATCAGTGTTTGACCCTGGCTAATATGTGGAAAAAAATAACTACTAAATAAATAAATAACACAGTCTACATGGGCTACAGGTGTCAGGCTAGGGGTTTGGTAGTTTGCCACAGTATGAAAGGTGGATGTACCTGTGGTTACCAAGATATGTATGAATTCCAGATGCTAGTAGATGTGAGATGCTGAGATTATGAACAAAAACTGACAAACCCTCACCAGTGACAGGGTCGTCCTTATATGAGGTGCTAAAGGAGTGGTAGGCAGTAAAACCAAGTGTTGAAGGAGGGTCTTTTTTTTTTCCTTTGCTGACCAGGTTAATCTCACTAAGCCAGTGACCTCTCTTCAGTGGGGACCCAAAATGGCATTTATACTGCTAATGGAAAATTGCCAAAGGCACTGGGTAACTTCCCCTACTCTTTTCAGTAAGTGCCATGGGATCTTTTACATTCACCACCAACTCAAGAGATGGGGCCTTGGTTTAACATCTCAAAAAAAGGACAACACTCTCAGGAGTGCAGTACCCCCTTATGCTGCAGTGCAGTGTCAGCTATTGATCTACCTGGTGCTGAAATAGAACTCACAGCCTTCTGCACCACAGGCAAGTGTGCTATCTGTTGCACCACTGACACTGCCATGCTTTTGTTGTCACTATGTTGAGATCTTGTTTCCATAACCACACAAATGTTATATGTTTTCAAGAGTTGGCAAGGCTTTGAGGGCTGGCAACTTTTTACTTAGGGTTCTGGCATTAAGCAGTGCCATATTGGTGTAGGCTTGATTTGGATATGCTAGGTTGTCAGATGTCAAAGACTGACTTTGCCTAACAAAAGACAATATGGAAGCAGAAAATATCTTCCCCAATATGCAGCAGCCCTGTGGAGAGATGTGCCTAATATCCCTAAAGAAGTAGTTAGGGCAGTTAATTATCTCCTACCAGGATAACACTCATAATCGTCCCCTGAAATGACACTTGTAACTGACCAAGTTGCTGAAATAAATTATCTTCAGTTTGTGTTGTGGATCATTCTTTTGTAATGGCAATATATACTCAGAACTGGTGTCCTGCTGGTCAACCAAGTCTGTCTTCATATGTTCCAAGGGGGGTGTGAAGCCAGTCATTCACACTTGCATGAGCAGTGACCATACTGTATGCAATAGATTTGAGTGCCCTAGTGATATTGTGAATTCTGGCATCTGAGAGGTAGCTCACCATTACTCTATCTTTGCTCAGCCTGGTGAGTGGTGCATCTGTATGCCTCACTGGTGAGTCACTTATGACTAAGTCATTGTTATTTGAAGTGGTAGCTCCTAATGGCCTATAGGGTATGGGCATACCAACTGAGTGAGCCATCATTATGGTGCTAATAGGGGGTACTGTCATACGTTCTTAGATTAGTACTAGGCTAACTGCCCTTGTGGGACATTTTAAGCCTAGCCAATTACCCCATGTGAGAATCAAACCCTGCACCTTGTGTTTGTAAGGTAAATACCTTAACCATTATACTAACCTGCCACCTCATGGGTGTCATGGGGACTGTAGGTGAAGTATTTGTAAGCTGCTAAGGTTTGAGTGTAATGATATAGTACCTAGAAGGCCGTTAAGGCTTAGGTAGGGAGGTTTTAGTACCTCAGCATTTATGTGTTTGTGCTGTGCTGCTGGGGGGGGGGGGTCTGTAGTTTCTAACAACCATGACACTAGTTTACCTCCAGTTTTAAGTATTTGCAGCTCTCACATATAAACTCAGTGTCACATATGTACATACAGATACACATATTTTCTCATATGAACACACAACTTTCATTGTTAAGGCTATGGCTTTCCATTCCTTGTGGATCTTTTACAATATAAAAACTACTAACGTGACTCATACATTCACCTAGAAATAATAAAGTTGATGAGCTGAACATATTTGCAAATAAAATATGTGCAGCCACAGAAAAAAGAATTATGCAGTGAGGTTATGATACAGTTAAGTAAGTAATGTTTACATTTTTTCTCCCTAGTTTACAAAGAATACAGAGGGTGTATATAAAGCAACTGTTTCGGATGCCAGAGGAGAAGACGTCAGTGAACTTAATTTGACTGGCAAAGGTATGGCTATATCATATAAACTGCTCATAATAGTTATCTCCCTTTATACTTTAAAGCTTCCTTTTTTCCTGTGGCTATGCATTTTGAGTATTGTAGTTTAAGATCACGTCTTGCAAAACTGACTGTATTCTTAGCAAATCATCTTAAATAAGCAAATAAATAAATAAATAATATTCTTATTAATTCATACTGATTTAAATCAGAAGGAAGAAAGGATGAAAAAAAAAGAATGAGTAACGCATGTGGTTCAGTGGATTGCAACACACGGAAATGATTAAAGTATGAGCTGATGTAATAAAACTAGTTCAGCTCATGAAATATAATAAAAATTAAACAAAAAAATGCCTCACGATTGTTGAACTTGTGTGTCAAGCAGTATATGTATTGAAAGAGGTCATAATACTTTAAAGATGACTGCTTGAAATGTAGATTAAAGATAGAAATAGAGAAAAGGCAATGTTTCTTGGATGTTATAAATTCTTAAAAAACTGAAATACTGAAATACAAAAGAGACTGTTACAAAACAAGGTCTGACCTACAGTTCTGTGGTTGATGATTGGCAATGTTTGTCTACTGAAGTGCCGTCCTTTAATTAATCTGTAGTGTTTCTTCTCAGCATGACTCATTTCTCATGTTAATTGTCCTCAACATGTACTATAAAGTATACCAGGAACTTACACGGCAATTGTTACCTATTGAGGTAACTTCTAGGTATGCAGTAATAAGTATCACAATGGCTATGAAACTGAGGCTGTCAGCAGTTTGTGTTTCATAATGAAACAGAAGCACAGCAACAAAGAGGGAACACCTAACCTGCCAAACATTACCTAATCTGCCCACACACTGTCCACTTGTTCTACAGTTAATTGTAGCAATCTATAGTCTGCATCCTTTTCAATGATTTCCCCTAACCAACTCCCTGGAAAACCTTTTCCATGTATTCACAAATGTTTCTCTCTCTCTCTCTCTCACTCTCTCTAAAAAGTATTATTTTATATTTTACTCAGCTCACGCCTTTATCAAGCTTCTAAGTGTGTCTATCTCATTTCTGAAAACTGCTTAAATTCTGTACAGTTTTGCATCGTCCCCATCACACGTATATCCTGAAATGTTGCATGCATTGTACAGTGATTGATACTGGCATATCTAAGGTTTGTCTTGGCAAAAGTGGAGCAAATATGGAAACCCGATTCAAGGTAATGTTGATGAAAGGCTTAGTTTTTAATGCGGGACACAAGTACCTTCTATGAATTTTACACTGCCAAACAGTTCTTTGCAGCTGTGTGAAACTGAATGACAAAACCTGGACTCAATAACAAGATTATCTTGGCAAACTCTTACAATCCCACTTAATGTATATACTGTGCCTATCAGGGTATAGCCCCAACCTTGTGTATATTTCTGCTAAGAGCTATCTGATGCAGCTTAATATCAACAGAATAAGATGAAAGAATGAATTAATTTGTGTCAGCAGCTTTGAAATTATTGTCACACCACAAAGCTATGACTCAAGTTATATTATACCTCTATGATCCCAGAGGGTATTATGCCAGAGCATTAGCAAATCCTTATCATCATACCTTGTTGCTTAATCACCCTTAGTCATTTTAGAAATGAGATAAAAATCAGAATGCTCTTTTCCAGTTACTTTTTATTGTATTATCTGGTCTAACTCTTTCACAATGTCACCCAGCCCTATAGTATATTAATCAAACCGGCTTTAATGCTAACGTATACCCATCATTCACACAGATATTTGAATTGTCACACTGTGTATAAAATGATAAAACATAATGCAGGCTGCTGCTAATAGTGAGGCTCTGACTGTGCTGCAATTATTACTGCTAACATTTTAAGATGTCGGACATGGTTGATACCTAGTGATATATTTTATGGTGCTGAATAAAAGTATGCATAGTAATTTGACAGAATTTGCAAATTGTGGTGCTGTTTTCATGTTTACCTCATTAAAACTATCACAGACATTAACGCATCTTCACTTCATTCTTTTCAGGTCTTGAGGACCTCATAAGGGAAATCTGTAGAGTAAGTGGTAAGTTGTACGTATAAACAATGCATCTTGAAGACTATATTATTACTTAAAAAGTGTGTGTATCATTGAATAAGCGACACGTTTAATTTTGGGAAGTCTTCAAAGCACTCAATGGCATAGCATATAAAACCTTAAAATTGTTGAATTAATTGTTTATTTAGGTTTAAGTATAATAACGCCTGTGATTGTGAAGTATTTCTTTTACATATCCTGTGCCATCCAGGCAAGGATAAGCTACTTTATTTGATTTTTTTTCACTTTGCACTTGTTTAAGTGATTGCTACTGTTTTAATCTGCATTTTAGAGCATTCCGTTTATTTTCTGCCAGAAAAATTGCCTCTTACTTTAAGTGTAGTTAAGTGAACTGTTTACATTTAAATTGTCTTGATGTAAGGTGATCTAGCCAGATAATAAGTTGTTTTGTTGTTATGTTGCACTTGAGGATGCCTGTGTTTTTACATTAAAAGGGCCAGATCATCCATCATGTGTCAGAAGGTGTTTGCCTGGTCATTCTGAGTTGGGAAGCACTCCAGAAGAGCTCATACTATAGTTGTTTATTGGCCAGAAGGCTTGGGAGTTAGATTTCAGTTTATTTTTAGTTGCTATAAATTAGGAGCATTTGGGCAGAGCTAATCACCATACAGAGGCAGTTGGCAATGCTCTCTACAGATGCAAATGCTTGGACAGTAAAGTTTACCTATAAAACTAGTAATAGGAATGTAACCTGTAACTTACTGAGGCATTGCGCATAGTTAAACTTAGAGCCACTACCTTGCGCATCTAACGACACTAATATTGTTATCTTAGCACTATCTAACTTTTGCTCTTAACCCTAGAAATCACCCCAGGAGACTTCTGTATAACCCAGTTCTTAAACCCTAATTTCCCACCCTAATTCAGGTCTGGGCAGTATGCATATACAATTTCCAAATGTCTCTGCAGTCATCTTGGTAGATATGTGCATCCTGAGACAATGTAGCAGGTGTCTCATGTTCATAGACAACCATTTAATCCTTAAAGAAATTAACACAGTATGCAAGAGATGTAACAATTTCCTTTAGGCACAAGTCTTGCTTACAAACAAGATTGTCAAGAACATACAAACTATATCTGCCACATATACTGCCAACCACACACACACACACACACACACACACACACACACACAGATCATCTTATGTTGAGGCACTAAAAAGCAACTTTACCAAGCCTCAAAGACCTTCAACGCTTACTAATGGCAATGCCTATCCTCAGCAATCTCTAAAGCACTCACCAAAAACAACACCAAGCACCAGACATACACCATCACCCTATGGACCTCAAGAACAAAGCCCATAAGGCAAGCAAACACTTTACCCTGGACTCTTGTCATAGGGGACTCCATTGTATAACATACAGATGCCCCACTCGACATACTGGACAAGGAGAAGATAACAGCTAAGATCCAAGTTATGCACACACTCAAGTTACTGCACCGCACGTACTAGTATGATTTTATCATAGTCCATGTGAGTGTAAATAACCTGCGATGTACCTCACTGGACTGTATAAAGAAAGACACTATGGATCTCTCTGAATATGTGTCATTCAATGCAAGTATGTGTCTTGCATTAAACAGAATTCTACCTTCACCAAGGACGATGCCACATTATGAACAAAAAATTATTAATTGTAATAATTGGCTATGTTTCTGGTGTCATTACAGGAGTATTCAATATCTATCAGCATGAGAGGACATGGTTGACAGACCATGTTGCTTTGCCAAGGGTGGTCTGTACCTGTCCCCCCTGGGCTACTGGATATCAGCTAAAACTTTATTCACCCCCTTAGAGCCTCTTTTAGGCAATGCCAAAATGATAAACCTACTGACTTAGTAAATAAAACTCAAAGAAACCTAAAGGTGTTACTGCTGAATGCTAGAACCCTTAACAAGAAGCTCCATACTGTAGAAACTCTCCTCACTCTGGAGAATGTAGACATCTGTGCCGTTACAGAGTCATGGTTTAATGCTGCAAAACGTACTCCGGCAGTGTAAGGATTCAGTGCCTTCCACACATTTAGATCATCAGCTGCACAAACAGGGACTAAAGGTAGTGGTGCTTTGATCTACATTAGCAATAAATATACCTCTAGGATGGTTAAACGGGATAATGTCCTGGGGTTCATCCACATGCAAATCACCATAGATAAAGTCCCCTGCCACATCCTGGCAAGCTATAGGTCACCCTCTATGCCCCAAGAATCCCATAACTCATACCAGTACCTAATGGAGGCACTCACCATCCAACCAAATACCCTTTTCTTGGGCGACTTTAACTATCCTTGTATAGACTGGGAAACAAATGCTGCCTCCAGTTCATGGGCGCAACATTTATTAACACAAATACACTTGACCAGATTGTGCGCTCTCCAACCAGATGTTCAAACATACTGGACCTCATACTCACCAGTATGGGAGAGCACTGCACTCCACTGTGTCATATTCTCACTGGTGAGGTTGGATCACAAAGCTGTATTCTTTGAAATAAAATTCAACTTGGAAACCAAACTAAACCTGTAGCAGTTAGGAATTATTCTTAAGGAAGCTATGAGTTCACAACAATAAAGCACTTCACCTCAGTAAAACAGTTCATTTACACATACAGGCATGTCCAAAGGGCAGTTTCAGGTATACTCTTCAGTCCAGCTGGTGAATCTGGGAATCTTGAGGCAATGTTACAATTGCCTTATGTACACAGACAACCCTCTCCTTCTTCCATCAAACACAAATGTATGTGAGAGATGCAACTATACAGCCAAGCTGGTGGCCAAGATCTCTCAACCCAAGGCTTTAACAGCCAGTCAGGAGGAGAAGGGAAACACTTGCACCACACTTCCAGTCTCACATACACCAGTCATATATGCACCAGCAAACAATACACATAAATACACGAAAACATACTCGGAGGCTCTAAATAAAAATCTGCCTAAGCAGCAGAGACCTCTAAAGCAGACATCCAAGCAACCTCCACCCTCAAACAACAACCATGTATCACATACTTCACAGAGTCAGTGTGCCATGCAACCACAGCCCTTAATGCTTAACAACGCACCCAATACACTAGTAATAGGAGAAGGTTACTGTAAGCTGCCTGTCGGGTGCCAGGATCCGACACATAACACAAGCATTCAGGTCACTCCAAAACAAGTACAAATATGACTCTGTCATTGTACATGTTGGTGTGAATGACCTGAGACATACCTCCCTGAACTACATGAAAAGAGACATAGAGGAGCTCTCTGATCATGTAGCCCAGGCCGGTATGACCCTGACCCTGAGTAGCATCTTGCCCTCACCAAGAATGATGCCACAATACAAAGATAAAATTATCAGTTTTAACAATTGGCTAAGGTTCTGGTGTCATTCAAAGGGGATCTAGTGTCTGCCAGCCTGGAACGACATGCTCGACAAGCCACGCTGCTTCACCAGAGATGGCTTGCACCTGTCGCCCTTAGGCTTTCAAATACTGGCCAAGGCTCTTGCCACCCCCATAGTGTCTTTTTTAGGCAAGGCTCAAAAGACAAACCCACCTCCCTAAACAACACAAGTAACCAAAAACTGAGGGTAATGCTACTCAATGCCAGAAGTCTCAACCTCAAAATGCACGCACTCGAGGCACTCCTCAGCATGGAGAAAATCGATATCTGTGCAGTAACAGAAACCTGGTTTAAGGCTCCAGAGAGCACCCCAGCACTACCAGACTACAACTCATACCATAACGTTCGGCCTTATAACCCAGACCAAAATACAAAAGGAGGGGGTGTATCCATTTTCATAAAGGATACCCACACCTCCAGGTTAGTAGCACAGCACATGGCCTCAGATACCATCCATGTGCAATTAACGGAGGGCAAAGCTGTTTTTCAGATCATAGCTTGCTAAAGATCACCTACCTTGTCTCAGGACCCCCACTCAGCATTCCTGAGAACATTGGAAAATATAAAGGTCCTAACAAACACCATGATATTGGGAGATTTCAACTACTCAAACATTGACTGGGATAACTAATCAAATACAAACTCCTTTCCCCAACACTTCCTAGAGTTTATAAATTCAAATGCCCTGGAATAGCTGGTCACTATGCCCACAAGAGATGATAACATATTGGACCTGATCATCACCAACATGGGGGAATCAGTGCTCCACACCAGAGGTAAACCCCTCGCTGGTAAGATCAGATCATAAACTAATCACACTGGACATCCACATCCTGTCCCCACCCCCGGTCAAGGAAACCACTGTGGAAAACTTTTCAAAAGCCAACTTCTCACTTCTCAAGACCGAGGTGGAAAGTTTCCAAGCCCCCTTGCTAAAGGATAATGCTGCCCAAACAGCAGAATCCTTTACAAATGCATTCTATGAGCACCTACAGGAATACATGGATTGAGCCATCCCAAGCAAAACCAAGACTCACTTCTCCAAAAAGAGGAAACCAGTTTGGTGGTCCCCAGCCATAAATAAACTATACAACAAAAGGAGGAAACTATTAGATGATAGAGCAAAATTCCAAAAAGGAAAGGCATCACTGATCAATATCAGCAAGAAACTATGATCCCTCATAAAATCATCCAAGGCCAGTTTTGAAAGAAAAATTGCAAAAGACTCTAAAGATAATCACAAAGCCTTCTTTAGCAATGCCAAGAATCTAGGTGGAAACTCTCAGATATGCTCTGAGCTAGTACAAAATGGCAAAAAAGACACTGAACCAACTGACATTGCCAACATCCTGGCTGACAGGTTCAGTGCAAATATTACCCCCCCCTCACCCGCAAAAGGGCCCGTGTCCATCCCAGAAGAATGCAGAGCCCCAGACATCACAGACAAGCAGGTAAAAACAGCCCTCTCCAAAGCTAAAAACACAGCATCAGTGGGACTGGATGATATCCCAGGCTGCGTCTTACACGAGCTCCAAAATGAACTAAACCATCACCTAAATTCACTGTTCGAACTCAGCCTTACCACAGACTATGTACCCAAAGAGCTACAGTCATCCCGCTCCACAAAGGTGGTGCCACAACAGAACCTGGGAACTATTGCCCTATAAGCCTGTCTAGCCTGGTCTGCAAGGCTATGGAGCGAATCATCATGGATCTCATAAACAGAGACATTGGGAACCTCCAGGCACTGGACCCTACCCAATTCGGCTTTGTTAAAGGCAGATCATGCCTCCTAAACCTAATTGACTTCTTTGAAACAGTTACCAAGGCCATAGATGAAGGAAAGGTAGTCCACACTGCCTACCTGGACCTCGCTAAGATCTTCGACACCATTCCCCACTCTGGCATCATAGATAAACTCACCAGCTTGAACATTAACCCCTATATCATGAGATGGGTTGCCAACTGGCTCATGGATAGACCACACATGGTCAGAGTTGTGGGTGCCATGTCCGACTCTAAACCAGTCACAAGTGGCATCCCACAGGGCTTGGTCCTGGGACCCCTCCTGTTTGGTATATACTTCTCCGAGGTATAAGCAAGCATGGGAGGACTATGGCTAGCCAAGTTCGCAGATGACTGCAAACTGGGGGCCATAATAGACTCTCCGGCTGACACAGACATCCTCCAGAAGGGTCTCACAGAAGCAGAGACCTGGTGTCAGAACCATGGCCTCAAGCTAAATGCTAAAAAATGCATAGTCATCCCCTTTGAGAAAAACAAAGTGCCCACGAATTATCACATAGGTGGTAATCCACTAAGTATGGAAGATGTAATTAGGGACCTGGGGACCCAGGTAGATAGCAACCTCTCCTTTGATAGCCACATTGCCAAAGTGGTTAGAAATTCCTTCAATGTAGCCCACCTAATCATGAAAGGGTTCATATCTAGATCAAGAGAGGCCCATAATAGAGTACAATGCTCAATTTGGAATGTACCTTACTCGACACCTGCAACAGCTGGAAAAGCCACAGAAGTACCTCACCAAGAGGATCATGGGCCTCAAACAGATGGCCTATGCAGCTTGACTAAAGAAACTCCAGCTCTACTCAGTTGCTTACCGCCTGCTCAGAGGTGATCTCTGCCTGACGTATAAGGCCATGTCCAACCCGGAATTAATGGACATGTTCCACCTCAAGAAAACCAAATCTCTGAGAGCCACATGCTCCAGTGAATTAAACCTCAACACAACAATAAACAGGACATGCTGGAGGGATAGATTCCTGTCCCAAAGACTTCCCTCACTCTGGAATAGAATCCCAGTTTATGTTAGGCAGAGCACCTCACTAACATTCTTCAAGAGAAATCTTGACAAGTGGATGGGAAATCGTAAATTCACCCCGGAGATCACCTCAATGGCCCTGCTAGACAGAGGCTCAGGAAACTAATTTAAAAAGGGAGGCGAAAGCCAACACATTCTGGCTAGGCTTATAAATGCCCTTGGGCAGATAGCTTAGTACCTACCTATGAACCTATGAACAGCCTATGTGAAATTGTTCACCAAAACTCTGTACAAGCATGTAAATGGCTGCATAGAGGCTGCTGTACCTGACAGAAGTAAGACCAAAACAAACACACTAGTGGAATCCTAACTTCAAAAGGGTATATAACATAAGGAAAAAAGCCACAGACAAAATCAGAAAAAGCAACTCTCGTCATGACAATAGCTCACTGATTAAATTAAACAGGAAACTAAAAGGATTAATTAGGTCCACTAAGGCCTGTTACGAGATCAGGATAGTCTCTTGAGCTAAGGACAACAACAAGGCCTTCAATAGCTATGTCCAAAATCTTAAAGGTAACACACAGCTTATACCTACTTGTTTGTTTGAATAAAGAAAGCATCCTTGTACTGAATTGGATGTGTCGGCTTGATTTAAAGCACACATTGGATTATTTAAGGGCTCACTGGCTCTTATTGCCTGCATACTGCTTGTGCGATGATTTTCTTGGTGACATAGCAAATATGTTGGCTGACAAATTCAGTTCTAACTTCACCCCCTAATCCCCCCCGACCCCTCTATGTATCCCTACAAGTATAACTCTCCCAGCTATATGCAAGGTACAGGTCATGGTGGCATTCACTGAGACCAAAACACATCCTCAGTGGACCCCAACAAAATCCCGAGTTGCATCCTAAATAGCTTGAACATGACGTATCAGGGCCACTTGAGTCACTTTTCAACTACAGACTCAAAACAGACAACATACCATGTGAATAGAGGACTGCAACAGTTATCTGTCTCCACAAGAGTGGTCCAACAACTGACCCTGGAAACTCCAGACCCATCAGTCTGACTAGTCTAATATGCAGTACCATAGAATGAATTATCATGGAGATGACCACCCAATTTGGCTTTGTCAAAGGAAGGTCTTGCCTACTTAACCTGGTAGATTTCTATAAGAGGGTCAGCATGGCAATGGATCAGGGGAAAATGGTGCATACTGTCTACCTTGACCTGGGTAAGGTGTTCAATACAATACCCTTCTCAGGTATTGTTAACAAAATCATTGAACTAAGCTTAAAACCCCACATAACTTGGTCTGATGAAGCTCCTATGCGAAAGCACTTACCCTGTTGTATGTTAAAATGAATAGTGGATTTTTTACTTTTTTGGTCGACTGGTTTTGTTTCTGTTTTCATTGATTTGCAGCTGTGTCTTACCTCCGGTGGTGTATATATACTTCTTTGCACATTTACCTATATATATAGTTGTATTTAAAATAATATCAACAGCAAAAATATGTAAACTTACAAATATCTACAGCTCTACAGCAAAAAATATCTAACACAAAAATATTGAAACATTTGAAATATTGAAAGGGTGCTAAACATACGCTGAAGCCTGTGGTCAGGTCAATTAAATCCTTTATTTTGGACTCAGCAAACTGTATTGCGGTACTTAGCAACAAGTCAAGATTTTTTAGTGATGGCTGCCATTCATAATCTATACACTAACATTCCTGCTGATATAAGATTAGTATGGTTTAAGGAGTATGTTTCAGACAACAGTTCTTTCCCTTTTAAAGAAGACATCTTTTGTGCCTGGAGATAGTGCTTAGGCACAATTATTTTATTGTTAACAAGTACTTTTATCAACAGATACAAGGAGTGGTTGTGGGGCCAGTTATGGGCCCCAGCTTTGCAAATATTGTACTTCTTTATTTGAAAAAAATGTTTCTCTATGGAAGATTTGTTTGTGTGTGTGTGTGTGTGTGTGTGTGTGTGTGTGTGTGTGTGTGTGTGTGTGTGTGTGTGTGTGTGTGTGTGTGTGTTAAAAAGTATTTCTATTATATTGATGATTTGCTTTATTTTTGGACAGGATCACAAGAAATGCTGAATTAATTTCTGGAATATTTGAACAAGACCACTAGGTTTACTTTTACTATAAGAAAAATGAGTGTGGTAGTATTGGACATTAAGTTGGAAAACTGTTTTCAAAATGACAGACTGTTTTGCACAGTAGCAAGAAAATCTGTGCAAAGCCAAAAGCACTCATCTCTTGTTTTAACTTAATAAACCATGGTTTAAACAAGCAATTACAGTTTGAATATTTTTTAATTTTTAATAAGAATGGAAAGTGACCTTTAACACAGATCTAACATAAGAAGTTGTGACAATGGCCCATTTTAGTAATTCGCATGCCAGTATCTAGATTCCACTTATTTGCACTACGATAATATGCATCCGACTTTTTAGAAACACAATATAGTGAAAGATCAAATGACAAGATTCAGTAGCCTTACCACCACAGACTCAGATTTTAAACTAGAATGGTTCAAAAGGTGAAGCAGAGCATAGGAAATTGTGTTGGTGGCCGAAAGAAGAGTGTGATGGTAAATACGGTTCTGTACGTAAACAAAGGGTTGTCACTTTGGTGACCCAAAATACTGAACTGTAAACAAATACTCTTCAGTAACTCTATATGAGGTGCTGTAAAGAATTTGAAAGGTAAGATATAGCTCCTTATGTATTGCAGTTAATTCAGAAATACGAACATTGTTCTGGGAGGTGTTAAAACCATAACCAGTGATATAAGAGAACTCAAAACGTCTGCTAGTGGTCAAGTGCATGGCAGATAAATAATTAAAGCAGTCTAAAATAATCACTTTGAGACAGAAATACAGGAACAAAGTAATAAACAAAGGATGCTGGCGTTTCAATTGTCAAAGAATAAGAAAGACTCTCAGGCATCACAGTATTGAAATTCCTGAGTGCAGTTAAGCAGTTTGATATGCCATTTCATAAGGCAATGCCAAAGGTGTACAGATAGTGCAGACCAAGCTTGAACTTCCAGTTAAGACCATTTATTGTTATTAAGGGGGTAGTTTACTCTCTTTAAAGGTGCAAGGTATATTTGTTGTTTGGTCTGATGGCTGAAATAAGATATGTAGATTATGCAAGCTCCTTGAAAGAAACTATGTTTCCTTATTTGTTTATCTTTGCTACAGCCTTGACAGCAGGTCCCTTGAAAATCCAAAGCACAGCTGAAGGCATCAAACTTTATTCCGTACTAAAGTGTTACGTGGATGATTTGAAAACCACCTGGTTTCATAAGTATGTGCATTTATTTCTTTGACCTATTTTGTTTCATTAACAGATTAGTGCATTAGACTGCATGAACTAACACTGAGCATTATAGATTAGTAAAGTATCACATCCGATGACTTCTTCTGAAACATATTTATGCACTGAAGCTGAATGACTCATGTATTTTATACTGAAAGCACACAGAATGTAAGCAAATGTTAACATTGACATGTCTAGCTGTATTAAAAACAATCTTGTAAAAGGTAACTGATAAGCATTAATTGCTTCTGGTCTGAAACAAAGCCAATCTTCATTAGGAAAAAAATAAAAACATAATGTCTGCATTTTTCATAGATTAGTACTAGACTAACTGTCCTCTTAGATCATTTTAAGCCTAGCCAATTACCCCATGTGAGAATCAAACCCTGCACCTTGTGTTACTAAGGTAAGCACCTTAACTATTACACCAACCTCCCATCCCTCAAAATATTTATTTCACATATCACCATATAACACTTTTTTCTGGTATCATATAGCTATGGTCAAAAGTGGAATTTCTCAGCTGCTAAATGAAACAAACTTTCTAACATCTGAAAACTTTTACAATTATAATTTTAAAAAATCCTGTATAATGATTATAGACTGAACTTATTCTGTTTTTCAAGTCATACTTGTGAAATCATATTTTTTTCCAGGTCTGCTGCAACTTCTTCCTTCTGACATGGTAACCTAGGAATTAGTTGTTCATAACTGTACGGATGGGTGGTTGATAAAAATGCATTTTGGTGGTGAAGCTTGTTTTTCAGTGAAGAACCATTTTGTTCAGGAGTTTTGAAGTAGTCATAAATTCATAGTTTAATTACTTAGTAGTTTGCTACAGTGTTTGAAAAGTAGAAAAAAAGTAGCTTTAACAACTTAGAGCTGAGAGGCATAGCTAAGGAAGTATGGAGATGGACTAAGCTTGGCTATTTGCTTAGAGCAGCAGAGAAATGGACATTTTTTCTCCATTTGTCTGCTCTACACCTTTGATCTGTGGAGGCACCATATTGAAAATGCCACCAGGCATCAGATGACCCACCTAATGTTCTGAGTGACCGAAGGGAGGGAGATAGGAAACAATGGAGGATGTAATAATATATGAAGATGAATGGAATGGGGTGTCAAGAAGGTACAACAAATTAAAATTAATTTCTATTATATGAGACCAGTATTTGAGATGGTTGCATAGGTTGTTTAGAACTCCACTTCAGTTACAGAGGTATTGGAATGTGGGGGTGGGGAAATGTTGGAGATATGGAGAGAAGGGTCGAGAGAATCTGCATATGTTTTGGAAGTATCAGGCAGATGTCCTTCTATTCCTATGTTGCAGTATTCTGGATGTGGGATTTTCTGCCCTCAGGTGACTCGTATGTCGGCTCCTATACAAAAGCTTCAGCTTGGCTGTTGCAGTGTGTGTTGGATGTCACACATAAGGCCATAAACCAGAGCCCTTAAATGTGACATCTGCACGCACAATCCTCAGAACTTTTCAGACGCAGATGACCTTCGCATTGTATGATCGCCTCTTCCCAGATGTCGCATCTTAAAGATAAGCAACCCGTTGGGTTTCTGTTTCTCTTATTTTACCGATTGTTATTGCTTAGGCTTGGTTGTTGTAGCCTTTAGCTGATGTCAGGTAAAAAGGGAAAGTGCCAATGCAGGCGCCAGATACCCCATAAAGACACCCATGATAGGTGTGTTTTTTGCTTAGGCCAGGAACACGGTCACTCCTCCTGCATAATTTGTCAATCTTTTGTGCAGAAGACCCTTTGCAGCTGCCTGGCCACTTTAAAACTCTACGTTGAAAACCAGCCCCTTAAGCGGTTAGTCTTTAGAATGGATCCTGCATCAGAGGCCACACCTGAACCTCCGCACAAGAAGGCCAAGATTCCTAGGCCTTCCTCTCCTGCCGCTCTGCTTCCCAATGCCCCACTAACTGCCAGTCTAGGGGTAAAGGTGTACTCGGCGGATCCATCGACTACAATGACGTCCCTTGAGGAAGCCATTGCACAGCCGACTGTCATGTCCTCGGACCTTAACCAGAAAATGGCTACCGTCGATGTTGAGGGGGGACCAGTTTCGGTGATACCTCCGACCGGGATCCACACTTCAGATGTGTTAATCTCAAAACCCTACGCCAGGCCGCTTCCTACTTCCACCCCAGCCAAAAAGAAGCAGAAAACTAAGCATACCTCTTACTCGACAGAAGCCATACCAGACTGGCAGGCCTTCACCTCCTCTCTCATGCAGGCCTTTATGGCCCTCAGGCCTTCAGCCTCAGCCCCTACTACTCTGCCTCTATTGAGCCCTAGGCCTGCTTCTGCCTCTCCCCTCCAAACCATGACCTCTCAAGTCAGGGAGGAAGAGCATGATTTTTCCTTTTTTTCCTCAGAGGATTCCATTTCATATGCATCCTAGATTGCTTCCCCCCAGGAATATTACTCTCCTGATGAGGAATCTGTGGAAGGGGATTCGCCTCCTGAGGATATTACATTTGGTGAGACCATCACCAAGATGAAAGATTACTTTAAATGGGATACTTTCCAAATGACTGACACCCAAAAAAGGTACTTTGAGCTTCTGCAAATAGAATCACCCCCCCCCCCCCCAATTTGGTGGTTCCTCTGGTTCTACCTGCTTACCTGGATGCTTTCAACTCAGCTTCTAATGCCCCAGACTCCCAGCCTCTGGATACTAAGTGCACCGACCACTTTTATAAAGTACCAGAGGACCAGATGTTCCTGGTTAAACCACCCTTGGTGGACCCAGCTGTGATTGCCACCACTCCAGATATGCAATTTAGACTGCTGCCTCCCTCCTACCCACAGATAAAGATAGCAAATATATGGCTAGGATGGGAAAGAAGGTATACACATCTTCCACTTTGGTTTTCAGAGCCATAAATTATCAGACCCACATGATTAAGTATGCTCTAGACTTAGTTTCTCAAGCCTCCTCCATGCTGGCTTCTTTGCCTGACAGTCCCATTAAGACAGACATTACCTCCAAACTGTCCTTGGCCCAACAGGTAGCCAGGCATTCCATCAGATGCAGCTATGATGCTGCAGAATCATCTGCCCTATCTGAAGCATTTGCTTCTGTCCTCAGGAGGTATTCGTGGCTAAGACTTCAGAACCTACCAGAAGACTTCAAGTCGAAGATCTTGGATGCCCCACTGGACCACAATGTCCTTTTCAGTAAACAATCTCCAGACATCTTTAAGAATCTGCAGGAAAAAAGTAAAGAACTACAGGACATCAAGCATCTTCTGGTGTCCCCCATTCCCAAGTATTATAGGAACTACCCTGCTAAAGCCATGTCCAGACCTTCAGCTCCATCTCCTCAACCCAGACAATCTTTTCAGGACAGAGGAAACCCCAGTAATGTGTGACTGCCTTGCCCACCTACCCCTCTCTGCACGCCTTTCCCACTGTATTCCCCTATGGCAATCCATCACCACAGACCAATGGGTCTTATCCATTATCCAAAAAGGGTACTTCCTATCCTGGAAAGAACTCCCCCCAGGAAAGGCATTCCATTCCCCCCAAAAACCAGGCCCATCTCATGCCACAAGATCTGGCAGACCTTCTAAAGCTAGGCACCATAGAACCTGTCCCCTCAGGACAAGAAGGAAAGGGTTTCTACTCCCATCTCTTCCTGTTCCCCAAAAAAGATGGGCCCTGGAGACCCATCTTAGACCTATCCTACCTAAATCTTCACCTTCAGGTACCCCCCTTCAAAATGCTTTCTCTCCCCACTCTACTACCTCTAATTCCAGCCAAAGCATTCATGGTCACCCTGGACCTAAAGGAGGCCTACCTACACATACCCATCAGGACTTCCCACAGACCATTCCTGCCT
>NC_056726.1:1570275808-1570315001 GCF_019279795.1 Protopterus annectens
CTTGAGCTGCCAGTAGCATTCTCCCTGAAAACAGAAAACATTTTTATTGAGAACATGTTCAGCCATACAGACCAAAAATGTGTTGAAGCCTATGGGATAGAGTTGGGCTTTGTCTAATCAAAACTTAAGGGCTTCCAATCCAGCCCAATGTGGTATGTTGGTGTATAGAGCCTTGACATCCAGGGTGCAGAGTAGCCAGTCAGGTTCTAGTTGGTTGTCAGCAATAATGTGTAGAAATTGTGTGGTGTCCTGTATTCTAGCATGAATCAGGCTTAGTAGTGGTTTAAGATATAATGTGAGGAACTCAGATAATGGTTCCATCAATGAACCCATACCAGATACAATTGGTCTTCCAGGAGGTTTGTTAAGGCATTTGTGTATCTTGGGTAGCAGGTATAGTGTTTTTTTCTGCGGATTATGGACCGTGAGATGTGTCTTCACTGTGTCGGATATGATACCCTCAGAGACAGCCAGGTCCAAAAAGTTATCAATTTCCCGCTTGAAATTAGGAGTGAGGTCAATAGGCATCTTCATGTAATGGGAAGGGTTGGAAAGTTGTCCATTTCCCTCCCCCAGATAATAATCCGTGTCCATGTTAACTACCGCCCCACCCTTGTCAGCCTGAGTGATGACAATATTTGTATTGTCCCTAAGCTGTTGCAGTGCCTGTTGTTCAGTATTAGTTAGATTGTGTTTCAAGGGCAAAAAATGATCCAACTTGAAGTGTATATCCCTAAGTACTGCTTGTTGAAAAACAGCTACATTCCAGTTCATGGGTGGTACAAAGTTAGATTTATGAAATTTGAATTCATTAGATCTTTGAGAATCAGATCTAGACCCAAAGAAAAGTTTGAGGTTGGTCCTGCGGCAAAAGTCATTAATGTCATTAACTATGTCAGATTCATAGACAAAAAACCCAGGAACAAAATTCAGACCTTTATTCAAAGGTTTCTTTTAGTCCGCTGTTAAAATAGTTTGAGAAATATTCAAAATATTACCATCTATTGTCTCATAAGTGTTTGTATAAGACCCTCGATTGTGTCTATCTTTGTACCTTCTATGCTTTCTCCCACCCCTCCTCCTAATGTGTTTAAAGGGTGGGCCTGATTCTTGGATTTTTTGGGAACCGGGGATTCCCCAGTGTTAGTCCCTTCAGTGTCTGTAGTGGGGGAATCATCTGCTGATGTACTGCTGTATGTATGAGACCCCTTCAATATGGATCTAGGTCTTTTTTTTTAATTCCTACCAGGGTTCTGTCTGGTATCTATAAATCTAACATTTTTGGTTGTGTCAAAAGGTCGTCTCCTTTGATAATTGGTTAAGTCTCTGTTGAATTTTTTTAATTTTTTTGTCCTTAATCTGTTTTTCAAACACCAGCAGGTCTTTTGACAGCTTATTGAGGCATATAGAAAATTGTGAGTTTCCCTCATAAACTTTGACTTCCCCACACAGGTCACCAACCTCCTTAATGTTGGTTTCGATAGTTCACTCATAATATGAACTTAATATTCGAACAAAGTTCATAGACGCCTGTTGTTGGGCTAGATACCATTCATTGGTCAACGTTTCATCAATTTTACTTACTTGAGGTTGAGTTTTAATTCTCAAACCCCTGGGGGTTAATTCCTTGTTCATATAGGTTTTAAAGAGCCTCAAATGCCATATGTTTGACCTCAAACTTTTCATGCTTTTACTAAGTTTGTGAAAAGCACTATTGCAGCCGTCAACTGGATCTGTTAATTATGGAATACCATCCTCATTTGGTATACCAAAGAAACCAATGTCATTTTTGTCGGCACAAAGCCCTTGAAGTATTGTTTCTAGATCCATGACAATAAGTTGTAGAGTAATGGGTCTTTTCAGACCACAGAAAAAATGTGGATGTTTGTAGGAGCAAGTCAGAAAAATGGTATATGCTGTAAGCTGTCAAAAGTACTGGGAAAAAAATCCCTATATATCCAGTCCAATAAAATAAACCAACTTATCAGAGAGGCAGTCCTAGTACCTACCAAAAGATGGTGCCAGTAAATCTGGTTATATATAGTAGTGACCAATAAACTATGGCCACAAAGCGATATAAATAGAGAATACAATTCGATATAATAGTTGGCTTCAGCTAGAATCCTGATAGGAAATTATAAATGTACAAGCATAGGTGATTGGAGTTTTCTTGATGAATATTAATGATTTGAAGAACTTTAAGATGTTCTAATTAATATAAAAAATGGTTCCAAAAGGCTTATTGTTGTTATTGTGTTTAAAAAGACTGTTTCATGTATTCTGCATTTGAAACTGCTAGGTGTGGTGTCTCATCAGGGTAAAAATAAAGCCTTATAGTTATTAAGAAGTTCTTGGAATGTTTCGATAGGTACTACAATCTGGTTCCAAAATGCTGGTATTATTTAATCCTAATATAAATGTGGTCAATTTGGCCTATAGAGGTTACTCAAACTGAGTGGGTGCCAGAGTATGGCAATAACCACCAACCTAGGGCAGGGTGATAAGTATTATTCATGTAGTAATCCAAAGGTGTAAACATTCATATACAGTCATCAAACATGAAAAGAGAAAAACATACATGTTGTCCCACCCCGTAAAACAATATTGCAAGTTAGCTCAGTGTTAGTCAATCTGGTTCTAGTGGTATCTATTATGATCTAGAACTACCAAAACAATCTGTCACTTTATATCTAATTTGACCAATCTCTTAATCACACCATGGCAATGAATGTGTGTAGTCCCATCATAACAGTATAAACATGCAGCTTGAAAGTACGTGAAATGATGGTTCTTATATGTTAGATAATTGTAGAAGCTATTAAATGCAGTTGTAGCATTCCACTTTTGTATAAAGCCCAACAATTTGAATAATGGTTCTTATGTATTAATTAACTATAGAGGCTATTAAATGTAGTTATAACATTCCACATCTGTATAAAGACCAACAATTGTCCTACTGATGAGAAACCAAATAATATCCCAGCTTTGTTCCAAACACGATGTTGCCACATCCAGTTCCATGCAACAATGGCCCCAAAGTTCTTAATTTAGTGTCTGGAGTCCGACATAAACCCCATCATATATATCTGGTTTATCAAAACCATATAGATAGTATCAACAATGTCCAGAATTAGTTCAGTTCCCAATAAATGCATCCAAGTAAGCTAATTCGAATACTTCCATAAGGAGATTTGTAATTCCACGACCATGTTGTAGCCAAAATAGGTTCCGTATTTACATCCAACAGACCACACTAATTGTTGCCATAAAACAGCTACACATCCATCAGAAAAGCACCCGTTGACACATATAATCATATATAACTCTTCCTACCATAAGGTTGGCTCCCTCAGCAAGAAAAAACAAGGTGGCTGTCCAAAAATACTGTAAGGCTTCTCCAAGTGCAGGCGTTTGTAACCTGATATTAATCATATAAGCATACTGACAAAAAACCTTTAGATAGGATATTTATAGACCAAATATTAGAGAAACAGTACCATATATTTATATAGCAACATAGCGTCCGCTTCCATTCTTAAGATAGTGAGAATATGGTCAGAGCATAAAAAATGAGGTTGAGGCATGAAAAAATAAGGTTTCCCAACAGTATGTTATTGCCAAAAGCAGTTCCGTTTCACTATCTGCCCAAAAAAACACTGATTTTTGCAAAAAAAAACAGCTACACATCCAAAATGAAAACCCTCATTCATATATAGATGTTTGCACCATGTGGTATACGCCCTTAATGAAAAAAACAAAAGGAGCCGTAAAAACAGCACTGTTAAGCTTGACCAAATGCAAGCATACGTGAGTAAAGAGACCCAGTATACACAAGCAAATCAAAAAGCCCTTAGTAGAATGATTCCAGCCCAAATAATTATTGAAATAGTACCTTGTGTTTGAGAATCAACATGGTGTCCGTTCCAAACATAATGTGAAGAATTTTGTTGTCGTATTATTCAAGTAAAACCCCGCTCAACCAACTTGTAGAATAGTATGATGAATAGATCCAAAATCATCCAAAACTCACTGTGAGTACTAGCAATCCATGGGAAACCTGGGATAGTCCTGAGTAGCAGAAAGTACCTCCACTACAGGCACCGATTGTGCTAACACTGGAAAGTCCACAGCAGAGTGCAGGAAGACAAGGTCAGAAAGAAACTCTCTGCAAGTAGGACCCAGGTGCAAGGCAGGAAACAGTACAAGTAGACCAAATTGCCAGCACCAAATGCAGTGAAAAGCATCAAATGAGGCTAATAAATTAAATACATTTATTTTTACATCGTAACCCTTCACCAGAAAAAACACTGATAGGATTTTTGATATGAAATTCTTTGGCAATTGCAGCAGTGATTGAGTGGTGTACCTTGCAACGTGTCAAAGTTTATGAGGGACACTCACAATTTTCTATATGCCTCAATAAGCTGTCAAAAGAACTACTGGTGTTTGAAAAACAGATTAAAGACAAAAAAATTAAAAAGTTCAACAGAGACTTAACCGATTATCAAACGGGATGACCTTTTGACACAACCAAAAATGCTAGATTTATGGATACACGACAGAACCCTGGTTGGAATTTTAAAAAAAGACCCAGATCCATATTGAAGGGGTCTCACATGTACAGCAGTACGTCAGCAGTTGATTCCTCCACTACAGACACTGAAGGGACTAACACTGGGGAATCCCCGGTTCCCAAAAAATCCAAGAATCAGACCCACCCTTTAAACACATTAGGAGGAGGGGTGGGAGAAAGCATAGAAGGTACAAAGATAGACACAATCGAGGGTCTTATACAAACACTTATGAAACAATAGATGGTAATATTTTGAATATTTCTCAAACTGTTTTAACAGAGGACCAAAAGAAACTTTTAAATAAAGGTCTGAATTTTGTTCCTGGGTTTTTTTGTTGATGAATCTGACATAGTTAATGACATTAATGATCTTTGCCGCAGGACCAACCTCAAACTTTTTTTTGGGTCTAGATCTGATTCTCAAAAATCTAATAAATTCAAATTTCATAAATCTAACTTTGTACCACCCATGAACCGGAATGTAGCTGTTTTTCAACAAGCAGTACTTAGGGATATACACTTCAAGTTAGATCAGTTTTTGCCCTTGAAACATAATCTAACTATTACTGAACAACAGGCACTGCAACAGCTTAGGGACAATAAAAATACTGTCATCACTCAGGCTGACAAGGGTGGGGCGGTAGCTATCATGGACATGGATTATTATCTGGGGGAGGGAAATGGACAACTTTCCAACCCTTCCCATTACATGAAGATGCCTATTGACCCCACTCCTAATTTCAAGCGGGAAATTGATAACTTTTTGGACCTGGCTGTCTCTGAGGGTATCATATCCGACAAAGTGAAGACACATCTCACGGACCATGATCCTCAGAAACAAACACTATACCTGCTACCCAAGATACACAAATGCCTTAACAAACCTCCTGGAAGACCAATTGTATCTGGTATGGGTTCATTGACGGACCCATTATCTGAGCTCCTTACATTATATCTTAAACTACTACTAAGCCTGATTCGTGCTAGAATACAGGATACCACAAAATTTCTACACATTATTGCTGACAACCAACTAGAACCGGACTGGCTACTCTACACATTATTCCTGACAATCAACTAGAACCGGACTGGCTACTCTGAACCCTGGATGTCAAGGCTCTATACACCAACATACCACATTGGACTGGATTGGAAGCCCTTAAGTTTTGGTTAGGCAAAGCCCAACTCTATCCCATAGGCTTCAACACACTTTGGTCTGTATGGCTGAATATGTTCTCAATAAAAATGTTTTCTATTTTCAGGGAGAATGCTACTGGCGGCTCAAGAGCACCGCTATGGGAGCATCTTTTGCTCCCATATATGCAGACCTATTTATGGGATACATTGAGGAGCATCTCATCTATGATTCTACACACAATCTATATCTTGAGGAACTTGACATTTGGCATAGATATTTGGACGATTGTTGGTTGGTTTGGCATTCGGATGAGGAATATTTGGCAGAATTTGTACTATACCTCAACCAGAACAAATGGGGTATTGAATTTACTTCTACCCATAATAAAAATGAGATAAACTTTTTAGATGTGACCATAACTAGGAATCCAGATGACACTTTACAAAGTAAAACATTCTGTAAATACCCCCAGTACAACAACTTACTACATGCAACAAGCATGCACCCCAACCACATCATCTGAAACATACCCAAATCTCAATTCCTCAGGATTCGCAGAATCTGTTCCTCAGAAAATGATTATGAAGAATCCCAACAGGATCTGGCCAACAGGGTTAGAGCCAGACATCCGGGGTGCCCAACAAGTTGCTCTCAACTCCACCAGAACCTCCCTTCTTAGATACCGTGATAAGACTCGGATTGAACAGGATGAATCCATCCGGTACATCACAACATTTGGATGTAACATCAACCTAATCAGGAATGTTATGTCCAAACATTGGAACATTCTTACAGCCAATGAGGAGCTCACACCTTGGATTGGTGATGTATGTAAGTATGGATACAGAAGAGGGAAGACACTTGGGTCATTTTTTTCACACTACAAGAGGGTCAGTTCGGCTGGAGCCATACACCACCAACTAACCATGACAGGTGATAAACTATGGGGCACCTACCATTATGGTCATTGTTCATCATGTCCATTTATTTTTACATTGAAACACTTCACCAGCAAAAACACTGATAGGATTTTTGATATGAAATTCTTTGACAATTGCAACAGTGATTGGGTGGTGTACCTTGCAACGTGTACATGTAGTTCATTTTATGTTGGACAGACATCACAACCACTTTGATTACGCATGTCTGAGCACCATAGTGACATACGAACCAAGAGGGAGACCAATGCCCTATTTAGACACTGTATACAACACAATTCAGCCAGATTCCAGTTCACCATTATTGACAGAATTCTTGGTGATAGATCCAATAAACAAGGATGGCATTCAATTCTCACCAAAAAAGAGAAGTATTGGATCATTAAACTGGGTGCTTTATTTTCACCCGGTTTGAATGATCATTTATAATAATATTATATGTTTTATTTTAACTCTACTAATTACAATGGACAATAACTATGTGGTTGTTTTATTGTATAACTTTTTATTCTCTCTTTATTTTCCATACAGGAAACAATTTGAATGTTGGGAAGATCACTTTGGGAATAATTCTACTGGATGATTCATGCTACATATGTGTGTGTGTGTGTGTGTGTGTGTGTGTGTGTGTGTGTGTGTGTGTGTGTGTGTGTGTGTGTGTGTGTGTGTGTCACTTCAAAGTTGCTATTACTTTCATTCCCACTGAGGAAGGCCTGTTGGCTGAAACTGGTCTGGGTTGTTTATTACATTTAAATAAAAACCTATGCATTTAATGTATTAGCCTCATTTGATGCTTTTCACTGCATTTGGTGCTGGCAATTTTGTCTATTTGTACTGCTTCCTGCCTTGCACCTGGGTCCTACTTGCAGAGAGTTTCTTTCTGACTCTAACTGGACAAAACCAAAACCATTAGAAAAACTAACCAGCTCTTTGTTTCCTTTCACCCCAGTGCCTTGGGCAAGGCAGTCTCCAAACAAACCATTATATGCTGGCTCAGGAAAGCTATTTGCCTCTGGTACTCCCACCATGGAAAAGAACCCCCAGTGGGAGTAAAGGCCCATTCCACTAGAGCTGTGGCTGCTTCTGGGGCCTTCATGAAAGGTCTGGACATGACATCCATTATGGAAGCAGCCACATAGGCCACTATCCATACTTTCACCAAACATTACAAACTTGACCAAGTTTCCAGAGCTTGGACAGGATTCAACAGAGCAATCCTGCAGGAACATGTAGAATCCTCTTCAACAACTACCAACCTCTCATCCACATAAGCTGTGGTACGCTCCCACATCTAGAATACTGCAACATAGGACTAGAAGAACATAGAATACTTGTGTAAAATCTTACCATAACCATAGATGTCCTTCTCTTCCATGTTGCAGTATTCCTTCCCACCCACCAATACCCCCAAGTCTCTTTCCTTTACCTGGCCTATCCATACTACAGTAGGATACCAGGTCACACACTTGAAAACCACTAGCATTCTTCCTGCTGGGCCTTCTTCTCTGCCTGCTGGCCTGCAAGTTCTGAGGATTGTCCTTGCAGACATCACATTTAAGGCCCCTGGTTTATGGCCTTACATGTGATGTCCCACGCACACTGCAACAGCCAAGCTGAAGCTTTTGTATAGGAGCAGACGTACAAGTCACCTGAGGGCAGAAAATCCCACATCTAGAATACTGCAACATGGAAGAGAAGGACATCTATGGTTATGGTAAGATTTTATACAACTATTCTTTAAACTTTCATGGAACTGTTCTATAGAGGAATAGGAAAGGCTGCATGAGAACGGAGTTCCAGAAACTTGGAAGTTCATACTCTTGGGGTTAGGTATATAGGAAGTGGATGAGTGGAGAGAACAGGAGAAAATGTTGTCACTGCATGAGGGAGTATGAGTAAGGAGTATTATTGGTACAGGCAGGAATTGTAAGAAATGTTGGAGAGAAGACAAGACAAAGGTCAATATCTGAGAACATATAGGTAGGTGCTGTTACCCAGGTGGATAAAAAAGGTAGACAAAATGTAATGAAGAATAAAGGAACAGGAGAAGGTAGTGAATGATATACTCAATGATAATATTTATAATATTCATAAGTGAATTGTATTAGTTCTGATGTGGGAATTATGTCATAATGTATGCCTCATGTTTCATTAAAATATATGTCCTATCTGGGATTGTAGTTAAAAATGGATGGTTGTCCCTCCCAAAGGAGGGTGGTGGTTGGGGAAAACATAAGTGTGAAGTAATAGTATTGTGTTGCAATTTAAATGTTGCCATATCTATATAAAAATAATATTATGTTAAGTACTGTTATGTAAGGTGTACTTATATATGTATTAATATTGTACAAGTGCTGACAACAGGAAAAGAAAATATTTTGGTGTTTTTGAGTGATGGTTATATTGTGTATTTTGAAATGTTAAAAAAAAGAATATCAAAAATATGTTTTAAGAAATATTACTTGATTGGCATATGAGTAGAAAAGTCCAATATCTTCTTTAATGTTGACTTAAAACTCTGTAAATATATAAATATGTAAGCAATGCCTTATAATTTGGCCTACTGTGCATTACTAACACCGATCATATATTTATTACTAACCTTTTCATTCAAGTACTACTAACTTTAAACATGTTTACCATCTTAAAAATGAAGCTTTCAAACCTTTTTTTCTTTAATCTACATGAATCTGTTTGAGTTTGTTATTACCTTAATGTTAGGTTATACCTAAAAAGGTTCCTGGACCAGACCACCTACACAGTTATCACATGCTAATCAATAAAATGGCACACAAGAAAAGTAAAGAACTGAAATCTCTACATCAAATCTTTTATTTGCTCATTTCTTCCCTACCAAGTTGAATAAATTCCCACTTTCAGCAGGAACTACAGAGGATATAACAGGGTTCAAACACGAAATTAAGAATCTCTTTCTTCAAAGTATAGACTGTTCACAATGCCTTCAAACATAACTGGTGCTTTTTTCATATCTGTTAAATCTTACTCACTGACACATATCCTACTAAATGTCTCTGTGTTATCCATTGTAATTTTTTTACCTTGAATGGATCTGTTTTGCAAAAGAACGTTATCAGAGCAGTAATCACCTAATGCACATAGAAAGAATCAGCATGCAAAGGAATTGAATATAAAATATCATCTGCCATTTGATGGCAGCCCTCTGTATATGTAGTCTTTGAAGTTATACTTTATAGGTTCATAGACAAGTACTAGGCTAGCTGCCGATGTCAGCCATTTTAAGCCTACCCAGTTTCACCCAAAGATGAGAATCAAGCTCTGTACTCTGTGTTTGGGGGTAAACACCTTAGTCATTGTGCCAGCCCTCCTTTCATGACATTCATAGACTTCTCCTGACAAACCTACACTATGGGTGGAATTCAGAAAGGGGTACCATGAATGGGAAGCCCTAACATGGACAGAAAACACAGGCAGATGCCCTTTCTTATTCAGAAACAGGCCCACTTCATCAGTTGTTGTTGTGTCTTTTGGCTTTTCCCGGTTAGGGGTCGCCACAGCGTAACTCCGGTCCGCTAATGATTGGCAGTAGATTTTTAGGTGCCGAGTTGCCGGCCCTGACGCACAACCTTCAACGAAGGTACGCCCATTCATGCATGTCTCCACACAGAAGACGCTCTAGCTGAGAATCGAACAGGACAACGTTGTACTGTGAGGTGACAACGCTACCGCAGCACCACCACCGCTTCTAAATATTTGATAAAAATCATTCTGGTGGGCCATCTCCATGATCCTGCTGCTGCATGCTAATAAGGTACTTCAAGGGAGTGGTCTATGCTAATTAGTCATGTATTCTCCCCCTGGAAATGCCTGGAGATAGGAATTCACACAGCCAAGCCAAGCATTGCTGGACTGCATAACTTAGCATGGTCAAAATGCTGCATTCCCGAATTACTTCCAGTGGGAGAAACAATGTCACAAGTAAGTGTCAGGGACTTTAGCAGAGATATAGTGGTGGGGTCTGTGTGGGGACATGCTGCAATGTGGCAGTGAGTCTCCATGTCTGCAGGAATAAAGTGGTCAGGTGACTGTGTGTGCATGTGTGTCTGTGTGTGTGTGTGTGTGTGTGTGTGTGTGTGTGTGTGTGTGTGTGTGTGTGTGTGTGTGTGTGTGTGTGTTTGTGTGTAAGAGAGAATGAGACAGAGAGACAGTGAATGAGGGGATAGCTGTGCCAGCAAGATGCTTGGGCAACATGTAGTAATTACTGCTAAAAAGTGCTATTTAGGACTGGTGTAATTATACCCAGTTCAGAAACATACACATTTTAAATATTTCTGTAAATTGCAACTTTTGTATGCTTCAGTTTACCCGAGTATTGGGATATTTTTTATGAATCCCAGCCTATTTGTCTACATTTTGCAATTATTTTGTGTAGGAATTATACTATGTACCTCTGAACTGCTTTTCTTTTTTTTTGAATGTTCAAGTCTTTGTTGACTTTGTTATAGTGACTAGTTTATAATTATCATTTTAAATTTTGTAAATATTTATGTTTCTGCTCTTAGAATTTGTATTTGTGTTCTTAACAACTAAGTCCCGTTTAACTTTTTTGTAACTTTTACAAATACTACTGCAAACGTTTTAAACATGGTTCTGAGCTACTTTCAGACAAGTATTAACAGACTATTTGTAAGACAGTAAGTCATTATTATTCCTACTCAGATTCTACAGATGTTGAGAAAAAAGACATACTCACTGTTTCTCCAAGCTAGATGGAAATCTGTTTCTGCTTAGCAGAAAAAATGGATGGTCATTTCTTTAGTCACATGCTATCTGTTCTTCACTTACCCTACCATGAATCTCATGTTTTGTCACTACAGTCTTGCTAGGATTCAAATTACCTGTCTAATTAGCCCCAGGATCCTCTATCCTGAAAGGCATTCAATTCTAAATCACTTGAACTAAGACTGTCATCCACTTTCATGTGTTTCTTGAGGGAGACTGAAAAACATTGCTCCCTAAAGATGAATTGTTTGACCTCAGAAAACTCCTCAGACCTGTGCATGTCTAATGAATGGCAAAGCATGACAAATTATAACGTATAATTATGTTTTATTTAGTTTCCTTCTCCCATGGGTTCCAAATGAATTATGGGTTTATAATAATAAAAATGCATGCAGTTTCTTATTAACTTTTGTTATTTATTTTTGATGCACAGAGAGAAGAAGTTGGATTCTTCACAGAGAATTAAGATTGGAAGCAGTCCAACCCAGGTATGGATGCATATTGGCAATCCCACTGAAGCAGATAAAGGCAAATACACACTAGAACTTTTTGATGGAAAAGAAAAACATAAACGAACATTGGATCTCTCAGGACAAGGTATGTAGAGGGCTTACAGTTTGAAGGATGATAAAAAGAAGTTAAGAGCATGCTATAAAACCAGAGAGAATGAGGTTTGTAGGAATGAAACATTAAAATAAACAAATCTTTTGTGCCTCTAGTAATTTGCCATGCTATCTGGAGTCTGCTTTTGTAGTCAGTCTAAATGTAATAATCTGTTAGAGAGATGATTTTCCAGTTGCATATCCGTGTAAATATAATAATCTGCTAGCGATATGATTTTCCATTTGCCATATCTTATCATCCATAAAGACCCAAAGGAAGAAATGATCCAGTGCTAGTAATATTTATATTTGAAGAGGATGATACATAGACGGTTAAAGATATACAAAAGCAGGTCACCAAACAGTCCTTTTGCATTAAGTTTTGGAACACGTGTATGAAACTCAGGATTGCTAAAAATGTTACAGCCTCTATATAAATTATACAGATTTACCAGATATACCAGTGGGAAGACATAGCACCTCCTCACCCCCACCTCTATAGGATTGTCTACGGTCTGTCTGCCTCATTAACAAAGCTCCAGTGATATTGCACTTTGGGGTACTTTATATATAATTGCAGTAATCTAGTTCTGTGTTTTTGCAAAACTTAGCATTTTTGACTAATCCTAAATTTTGCACTTTGTGAGTGTGATGATTTAAATGCCAAAGAACCAGTTGGTAACCAAATGTTATGCTACCTAAACCTAACACAAATAACGTCAGAACTTCAACGCCAAAATGTAGCTTTGGCACCTGATTCCTGCCTTTCACTACCAGTTTACTATATGGTTAATGAAACATGTCAATCAACAGGGGGCTGAGAGGGGTAGGAGGGTTTGATGGTCAGGCAAAATAAGTCCCAAATCACAAACTAAAAACAAGAAAACAAGAAAAAAAATGCAAAAAAGGCTCCAGCGTTTAAAATCCAAACGTGTTTAATCAACAAACAACTGCACATAAGCGCTTTCGTTCAAACACTATTACATTGAACTTCTTCAGACAATAATATGCAGTTCCATCATTCATTTTATACTAAAAACATTCCCAATAAATCAATTATGCACTTGGAAAGTAGCGCCCATTTAAAGGAACAGGTCCACAAATCAAATGTAATAAAAAATTAAGCAGTCATGATGTTCATCTTACAAGTGTTTTTATTTTAAGAAAACAAGACAGGGAACATTTTTTTATTTAGACCTGGAAAGGAAAATGCATTCAATTTCAATTGCCACAACAATTCTCTTAATTCCAATTCCAAAGCCCATGGTCCCCGTCTGATGTTTTTTCCCACTTGGTCAATTACTGTATATTTATAAGTATGGTCAAAATTTTGTTCAACATGTCTAGCTAGAGCATTATTTAAGTTGGTTTTATTAATGCTGTATTGATGCTTTTATTTTAGTATAAAATGAATGATGGAACTGCATATTATTGTCTGAAGAAGTTCAATGTAATTGTGTTTGAGCGAAAGCGCTTACGTACAGTTGTTTGTTGATTAAATATGTGTTTGGATTTTATACATTGGAGCCTTTCTTCCATTTTTTCCCCCTTGTTTTCTTGCTTTTAGTTTGTGATTTGGGACTTATTTAGTTTGTTTTTAATGGAACAAGAGACGCTATCCAGCTCACAAAGTCTATTTTCAATGGGACCATCTGGAACTGATACAGAAACTAATGTGGCCGTTCTAATTCAGCGGTTGTCCCAACGAGTGGAAGATCTTACAGCCCGAATTGAAGTCCATTCTACTAAACCAGAACAGGTTGAGTTATTTCAAACAACAGTATTGCTGCATCTCCTCTTGCTGCGCAAGCATCTGGCAGTAATGCTACCTCTATTTCCGTTGGTAATAATTCTTGTGGTCCATCGTATAATGATAGGCGAAGCCTTCAACAGGTGCCAGTTGAAACTGACCGGAATAGACAATCATTGTGTGGATCAGGTTCATGTGGTAGCATCTATTCCTACTGCCACTAATGGTAATTTACCTATACTTAAAATTGGCTAAAGGAGCCTAACTTTTTAGTTTCTAATGGCGTTAATCTTAATACTAATGACTCAATGGTGAGTGCGCCCAGACAGAACTTCCAACATAATATTGTCACTAGATTAAAGCAGTTTGATTATAAAATGTTAAAAAATAAAAAACTTCAAACAGAAATTGTGTATCTGAGAGAATGTTTGAATCAGAAGCAGATACCTAAGGGACTTCGTCAATGGCGATATCCTAATGGGTTAGAAAAAAACTCTGCTTTCCACTGGGAACTCCTTCAATTATTCAACAGGCAGGTTTGCAAATTTATTGAATTGTTGATTAAACATTATAATTCGCAAGTGGACCTGCTTATTCAGGATGTTGAAATTCTGGAAACGGACATTCAAAAGGATAGTGACTTTAACCATTATAAATATGACTATTGCCATATTTATTCCAGTATAGAAGAGATCCTGATGAAAATTAAGATGAAACAAAATAAAAAAAACGTGAAAGGGATAAGGCAGAATATATGAAAGGAACTGCTTACCCATCCTCTCTACCTTCTCAAACTTGGGGGTTGGTTCAGATTAATATTAATGATAACTGCGTTAGAGAACGTAACTACTGTGGATGAACTTAGTAACCACTCCCCTAACCAGGTAGTATCCAATGATGAATCCTATGCATCAGTTGTAAGGCAGACCAATCGGTTAAAAGAGCATAATCAGCATGACACAGAGCCCATTCAGAACCAACCAGGTCCATCTAACCAGGATTTTCAGACAAGCAAAGGGAAGAACCAACACAACAATCAACACCAATAACAACGCCATCAGATATCGCGGAAACAGAGCCACAAGTGGAAATAAACCACTTGTATTCAGAGTACACCATTCCCATAATGGACATTTTCCTTCATGCAGAAGGAGATTGTTAGGATTTATAATTTCTCCTCATTTGGTGTCACTCTGGAACTAATACAGCTGTTATGCAAAGGACTCTCATTTGTTTCAGCAAAAAGAGCGGATGGCCCAAGGACTTTATTAGATTTTAAAGTATACTTACATAAGTTAAATTTAAGTATTATGTTGGGGGCTACCAATCTTTGTAACAGTGAACATAGGATTTCTAGTGTGTTTAATCCTCCTTTGCACCCAGTACTAAGCTTGTATGAAAAAATGTGCGAATTGGATTTAAGAGCGTGTTTAAATAAACCTAGAAATGAGAAATGTTCATAGGGACAACAACCTTACCCTTAACGAATGGGAACTGTTAACTGATTTGAGAACACGCAATATTAGGGTCATGAAACCAGATAAGGGTAGGAGTGTAGTATTTATGGATCGAGCAGATTATATAAACAGGATGTTGACCATTTTAAGGAGTGAAGCATATGTTAATGTGTCTCTGAATGAAGTAAATAGTGCTTATAGAAGAATCAGAGCCCATATTAATGAATTGTTTTTGGAATCATCTATTGATATTGACATTTAATTATTTGAATATTGCTGCTTCCTTGTTTCCTGTTATTTTTGGAATACCGAAAATACATAAAAATCTAGAAACCCCCCCTCTTAGACCCATAGTTGACGGGCGACAGTCCATTGCTTACAGTTGTGCTAAAGTTGTTGATAGTAAACTGAAAAAGTACCTCGATTCTGAAAAACAAATATGCCATGACTCCTGGAGTTTCCTTGAGGAAATAAACTTCCATATCACAGAAAATATGATTTTATTACTATTGATGTTAAAGACTTATATGCCGCAATACCTCGAGTTAGGTGTGAGTTGGATCACTGATTTTCTAACTATGAAGGGAGCTGAACACTGTGAGATTTATTTGATAGAGAGTCTTTTGGATATAGTGTTGAAAAATAATTTTATTATGTTTGGGAAAGAATATTTCCTTCAGAAGAGTGGGATAGCCATGGGATCACTATGTGGGGCCAGTTTTACCAACATAGTTATGGCGTACTGGGAGAAACATTTTATTTTTGAAAGTGCCCCTATAATGGAACAAATTTATCTGTATACCCAGTACCTATATGACATCTGCCTGATTTGGAAGGGTGACGAGGAGTCAGCAGTAAATTTTGTTGAATACATCAACAACACTACTGACTTCCAAAGCTTTACCCATCATTTCGATACTCATTCCATTGTATTTTGGATGTCCATCTAATCAAAGATGATTTAAACCACAGATATTTGACAAAAATGTATAGAAAGGCTACCTACTGTAATACCTTTCTGCACTTTGAGAGTGCCCACCCATATTATCAAAAGAAGGGTGTAGTGAATGGTCAATTGGTAAGTGCATCTTGTATGACATCATTAGATGAAGATTTTAGAGTAGAATGTAATAATCTAAAGGATATGTTCCTGAGGAGAGGGTATCCATCCGACCTTATTGGCGGACTGAGAATGGAAGTCCTAAATAAGAATAATATTGGTGATTTTGCCCCTATATTAAATCAGTCTGTTAACCCAACAAGTATTGAATTAATTTCCCTTGAAAGTTACATCACCGTACCACTTAATAATTCAGAAGTAAGTGTTGCAACAAACTTTGCAACTAGTTTTATAACTACTTTTCGACTGATATAAGGGAAATAAGAAAAATAATTTGTAAAAATTGGGTTATTCGTATGGAAGACCCTACTTTAAGATCAAAGGTTGGACATATACCACAAATAATCTTTAAGAAGGGAAGAATGTTGAAAGATTTACTTGAACACCCCTTGCCACCTATAGTATCAAATTTTGGGATGAAAAAATGTGGCTACTGTGCACATTGTAAATTCATCCTAACTGGAGATTCTGTTGTGATACGTGGGGTCCCATACAGTATTAAGGGGAAGTTTAATTGTAATTCCTTTGGTGTTATCTATTTGGCTCAGTGCCAGCAATGTACTTAGTTTTACATTGGTAAGACAGAACGATATCTTAAATAACGCATATATGAACATCAATACAGCATTAATAAAAACAACTTAAATAATGCTCTAGCTAGACATGTTGAGCAAAATTTTGAATATATAGTAATTGACCAAGTGGCAAAAAACATCAGCAGGGGACCATGGGCTTTGGAACTGGACTTAAGAGAATTGTTGTGGCAATTGAAATTGAATGTGTTTTCCTTTCCAGGCCTAGACAGAAATTGTTCCCTGTCTTGTTTTCTTAAACTAAAAACACTTGTAAGATGAACATCATGACTGCTTAATTTTTGTATCACATTTGATTTGTGGACCTGTTCCTTTAAATGGGCGTTACTTTCCAAGTGTATAATTAATTTATTGGGAATGCTTTTAGTATAAAATGAATGATGGAACTGCATATTATTGTCTGAAGAAGTTCAATGTAATTGTGTTTGAACAAAAGCGCTTACGTGCAGTTGTTTGTTGATTAAATACATTTGGATTTTAAATGTTGGAGCCTTTTTTACATTTTTTTCTTGTTTTCTAGATGGTCAGGCAGTTGGGACAAAAATAAATTCTTAAAATCACAGCTCTTTCAAGAGCCTTTATACTTATTTCTAATGTCTGCAGGTTGAGAGCTATTACAGGTAAAAATACCAAATGGCAGATGTGATTTTTTAGGAATCAAGTAAATGCTACAGATAATAAGAATGTTCTTATAGCTACTTTTCATGAATACATCTTTTATCTCTCTATATATATTTGTTACCTCTCAATCAGTCCTTAAGGTACAGTCTATTTCCTACTGGACTACTTCAATAAGCATGGCATTTTGTTTATTAGAGACATCCTGTAATTCTCCAGCAGTATAACAGAACAATTCAGCTTCCTCAGAAGTTCTGAGTTCCTCAAAAGTTCAGAGGAAATCCAGATACTATGGACGACAGCACTTAACTGATCTTTGTTCATGAGTTTTTTTGTAAGCCTTGTTTATTTGGAACTACTCTTTTTAGTTTATTGGTCATTTTTGTCTACAGTAGTTTATTTCCACCTTTGTTGTTATAATAACACAATTCACAGATGATTATATCTCAAAATGTCATTTTACTACAGCTTCTATTACTTCTGCAGGATACTTCTATTATACAACGCTTTTTCAACCAGTCAAATTGGTCAGTATAGTTTCCCCCATAAGTAAATGTCAAAGTTACTCACAAGGTAAGATTCCAAACCTCTATGTACCGAATAACATTTACAAGCATTGCACAAAACAGCTGAGAATATCAAACTTTTATATTGGTTCAATTCTTTTAGGTGACTCTATTGTCAGGCACACTGATGTTCCACTCACCAGGCTAAACAAGGAGAAAGTTACTGTCAGCTGCCTTTCAGGTGCCAGGATCTGCCACATAATGCATGCATTCAGGTCACTCCACAAAAAGTACAAATATGACTCTGTCATTGTCCATGTTGGTGTGAATGACCTGAGACGTACCTCCCTGGACTACATGAAAAGAGACATGGAGGAGCTCTCCGATCTTGTAGCCCAGGCAGGTATGACCCTAGCCCTGAGTAGCATTCTGCCATCACCCAGATGTATACCGCAGTACAAGGACAAAATTATTGACTTCAACAATTGGCTAAGCTTCTTGTGTCATTCTAAGGGGATCCAGTATCTGTGTGCCTGGGATGACATGATCAACAGACCACAATGCTTTGCCAGAGATGGCCTGCACCTGCCGCCCTTGGGATTCTGGATGCTGGCTAAGGCTCTTGCCACCCCTATAGTGCCTTTTTAAGGCAAGGTTCAAATGACAAATTCACCACATTAACAGGTACAAGCAAGCAAAATCTGAGGGTAATGCTACTCAATGTTAGAAGTCTAAACCTCAAAATGCATTCACTCGAGGCACTCCTTAAAATGGAGAACATCGACATCTGTGCAGTGAAAGAGTCCTGGTTCAAGGCTCCGGAGAGCACCCCTGCATTATCAGGCTATAATTCATACCACACCTTCCGGCCACCTAACCTGGACCGAAACACTAAAGGTGGAGGCGTGTCCATATTCATTAAGGATATTCACACCTCCAGGCTAGTTGCTCAGCATAATGCATCCAAGATTATCCAAGTGCAACTAGCTCTGGGCAAGACTGCAATCCAAATTGTAACTTGCTATGGATCCCCACCATGACCCAGGATTCCCACTCCTCATTTCTTGATATACTGGAAAATATTAGGGTACAACCCAACACCCTCATAATGGGTGATTTCAACTACCCCACCATTAACTGGGAAAACTACTTATGTACCAACTCTTGTGCTCAACGTTTTCTGGAATTCATAAATTCCAATGCCTTGGATCAACTTATCCACACCCCCACCAGGAGCATCAATATCCTAGAACTGGTCATTACCAACATGGGCGACCGGGGTTCCACACCAGAGGTCAATTCCTCATTGGTCAGATCTGACCACAAGCTAATCACCCTAGACATCCACATCCCACCCCCACCCCCCATTAGGGAAACCACCGTAAACATTTTCTCCAAAGCCAACTTCACGCTTCTTAAGACAGAAGTGGCAAACTTCATGACACCCATGCAGACAGACAATAGAGGTACGACTGCTGAATCCTACAAAAATGCACTTTATAAGCACTTACACAAGTGCATGGATCATGCTATCACTAACAGAACCAAGATGCTATCCTCCAAAAAAAGGAAGCCAATCTGGTGGTCCCCTGACATAAACAAACTCTACAACAGAAGAAAGAAACTGTTGCAAAAAAGAGTAAAATCCCATGATTGGAGAAACTCTCTGGTCAGCCTCAGTAAGAAGCTGAGATCCCTCATAAAATCCTCCAAAGCTAGTTACGAAAACAAAATTCCCACTGATTCTAAACACAACCACAAAGCATTCTATAACTATGTCAAGAATCTCAATGGCAACACTCAGATCTGCTCTGAGTTACAGCACAATGGCACTAAATATACAGAACCAACTGATATTGCCAACATCCTGGAAGATAGGATCAGTGCTAACTTTACCCCCCCCACCCCCTAAAGGGCCCATCTCTATACCGGAAGAATGCAAAGTTCCTGTAATCACAGCTGCACAGGCAAAAAACACACTCTCTAAAGCCAAGAACACAGCATCCATGGGACCTGACAACATCCCAGGCTGCATTCTACACAAACTGCAGAATGAACTGGTACCCCACCTAGGCACCATGTCCAGTCAATGCCTCACCTCAGGGTTTGTGCCCACTGAATGACACACAGCAGTGGTTATCCCACTCCACAAAGTGGGAGCCACCACGGACCCTGGAAACTACCGTCCCATTAGCCTAACGAGCCTGGTCTGCAAGGCCATGGAACGTATCATCATGGAACCTATAAACAAAGACATTGGTAATCTCCAAACTCTGGACCCCACCCAGTTCAGGTTTGTAAAAGGCAGATCATGTCTCCTAAGCCTGATAGACTTCTTTGAAGCAGTCACCAAAGCCGTAGATGAGGGTAAGGTGGTTCACACAGCCTATCTAGATCTCGCCAAGGCTTTCAACACCATCCCCCACTCTGGAATTATAGATAAACTCACTAAACAAGGTATAAATCCCTATGACACAAGATGGGTTGCCAACTGGCTCACTGACAGAACCCACACTGTGAAAGTAGCAGACTCCAAATCCGACTTCAGACCAGTGGCAAGTGGAGTACCACAGGTTTCAGTCCTGGATCCTCTCCTGTTTGGTATCTACTTTTCTGAAGTACAGGCTAACATGAAGGTCTTTGGCTAACGAAGTTCGCAGATGACTGCAAACTAGAAGCCATAATAGAAACTCCTAACAATGTGGGTGTCAAAGCCATGGCCTCAAGCTAAATGCCAAAAAGTACATTGTCATCCCTTTTGGTAAAAACTCTGCACCCATGAGCTACCACATAGGTGGTAGTCTACTTAACACTGAAAGTGTGATAAGAGACCTTGGGACACAGGTGGACAGTAGACTCTCCTTTGATAGTCACATCGCCACAGTAGTCAGGAAATCCTTCTATGTGACACACCTCATCACAAAAGGGTTCTCATCCAGGAAAAAAGAGGTCATTGTTCCCCTCTACTCGACACTCATTAGAACCATTATAGAGTACAATGCCCCTTTTGGCATGTACATCACAAGACATCTACAACAACTGGAAAGGCTGCAGAAATACCTCACAAAAAGGATTACCAGCCTCAAACAGATGCCCTACACGGACCATCTCAAAAACTCTAGCTTTACTCCGTCCCATATTGCCTACTCAGAGGTGATCTCTGCCTAACATACAAAGCTATGTCAAACCCAGAGCTGTTGGACATGCCCCACTTAAAGACACCCCAATCCCTCTGAGCTACACGCTCTAGGGACCTAAACCTTGTCACCACAATAAACAGAACATGCTGGAGGGATAGATTCCTGTCCCAGAGACTTCCCATACTCTGGAACAAACTACCTAGCTATATCAAACAAAGCTCCTCATTAGCACTTTTCAAGAAAAATCTTGATGATTGGATAGGAAAAAGGAAATTCACCCCAGGGATCACCTGGGGCACAGGAAAATAATTTTCGTGGGTGGCAAAAGCCAGGGTACCTTTTTTGGCTAGGCGTATATAGGCCCTAGGGCCAATAGCCTAGTACCTACCTATGAACCTATGACCCTGGGCCTCACATTTGGCCATCCTGACAATATCTGTGTTCCATTTTCATTCACCATAAGAGTGACAATTTGAGACACATTTTCATTCCCTTAGATCAACTTTTTTATGGATGACTTAAAATTGGGAGTTGAAAGCACAGCTACGAATGATTAAAACTTTCCAGATTACATAACAACAAACAAATGAATGATTTGAATGACCAGAAAACTAGGTTGAAAGATAGAGGTTATAAGAGCCATGATACAGAAGGATCACTCTCAAATATTTATACTTATAAGTCCACCACAGTGAGACCATATTTTTCTCAGGCAGTTGAACATTTAGATAATCCCGTTAAGCCAATTTGTGACATGATGCGTGTCCCCATGTTTTATGGGAGTAATATCAATATTATAACACATGTTGTGAAGAAATATTGGCCCATATTAACTAGTGACCTGACTATTAGAGAAATTGTAGATGTACCTAATTTCTCTTTTTAAGAATAAGAAAAATTTAAAATGTATGCTTTGTTATCCCAAGAAAGCAATTATAGACCAACAGAGGGGAGATCCACTAATTACATCTCCTTGCATGAAATGTAGTTTTTGTAGGTATATTGATTCTTCTGGTCAGTTTGTGCATCCAGGATTTAATAAGATTTTTAAATTTAAGGTAGCAGCTAGTTGTGATACTTTATTTGCTCTTGCGAAATGCTCTATGTAGGGAAAACGAATATACATCTTATATATATATATATATATATATATATCTATCTATATATATATATATATATATATATATATATATATATATATATGATATAAGGAGAGGCTGTCTTACAAATGCATTGGCCAAACATATACACAAGTATGGACACACACACACACACACACACACACACACACACACACACACACACACACACACACACACACACGTTTAAGTTTTTAGTAATGGAAAAAGTTACACTTGGTCATCATGGGGGCGAACATAGAGAATAGGACTGAGATTTCTGAAGCAAAATGGATAATTAGGCTAAGGGCTGATGTAGGATATGGCCCTAATGACAAGGTTCCATTACAATGTCTCCAAAGAGATAGACCATTAAATAAATGAAATTGGCTAGCTAAAAACAATGACCAGTTATACAGCCCTCAGTGCATAGTATATGGTGTATCTAAGCTGATACCACTTTAAATGCTTATTCTTGTTAAGCAAAATTTTTAATTGCATTTTCATGTGGGCTTCTGTGATTGGATGTGATTTTATGCTTTTAGCATTTAAACTACATGTATAGTTATTGTATTTGAACGTCAGATGAAGCAGTGTATTAAATGTGAAAGTGCTAAAGTTTTAGGTCTTTCAATAAATTATTTTACACCGCCTTGTTGTTTGATTCACTTATATGTTTTTTTGGAGTTCCATAAGAATGAATTTGGTCTTGATAAATGAGCAAAAGTAACATTTAAAAAGGAAAAGTTGCAGCACCAAGAAAATATTAACCTGGGACAGTAATATAAAAGAACTTAAGCATGAAAAGAGACATAGAGGAGCTCTCTGAGCATGTAGCCCAGGCCGGTATGACCCTGACCTTGAGTAGCATCTTACCCTCACCAAGAATGATGCCACAATATGAAGACAAGATGATCAATTTCAACAATTGGCTTAAGTGTTGGTGTCATTCAAAGGGGATCAAATGCCTGTCAGCCTGGGATGACATGCTTGACAAGCCACGATGCTTCGCTAGGGACGGCTTGCACCTGTCACCCCTGGGCTTTCGGATATTGGCAAAGGCTCTTGCTACCCCCATAGTGCCTTTTTTAGGCAAGGCTCAAAAGACAAACCCACCTCCATAGGTATCACAAGGGATAAGAAACTAAGAGTAATGCTACTCAACGCCAGAAGTCTAAACGTCAAGATGCACGCACTCGAAACTCTCCTTAGCATGGAGAACATCGATATCTGTGCAGTAACAGAAACCTGGTTCAAGGCTCCCGAGAGCACCCCAGCACTACCAGGTTATACCTCATACCATGCTTTTCGCCCCAAAACTTGGACGAACCACAAAAGGAGGGAGTATCAATATTCGTCAAAGATACCCACACCTCCAGGTTGGTGGCACACGAAGCATCAGAGACTATCCATGTGCAACTAACTGTGGGTAAAACTGCCTTCCAGTTTATAGCCTGCTACAGACCACCCTCCCAAACACAGGAACCCCACTTGGCCTTCCTGAGAATACTGGAAAATATGAAGGTCTCTCCAAACACCATTATATTGGGCGACTTCAACTACCCAAACATAGACTGGGAGCATTACTCTAGCTCCAACACCCTAGCCCAAAGGTTCCTAGAATTTATAAACTCAAATGCTATGGAACAACTTGTTACCACTCCCACAAGAGGGGAAAACATACTGGACCTGATCATCACCAACATGGGGACACTATGCTCCAGACCAGAAGTGTATCCCTCACTGGTAAGATCAGACCATAAACTAATCTCACTGGATATTCACATCCCGACCCCACCCCCTGCCCAGAAAACCACAGTGAAAAACTTCTATAAAGCAAATTTCACACGCCTCAAAACCGAGACAAAATCCTTCAAAGCCCCCGGGCCTGTGGAAAATACGGCCCAGACCGCAGAATCCTTTATAAACGCATTCTATGAACACCTCCAGGAATGCATGGATCATGCAATCCCAAATGAAACCAAGACCCAATCCTCCAAAGGCAGACGTCCTGTCTGGTGGACCCCAGCCATAAACAAACTATACAATAGAAGGAGGAAGCTACTACATGATAGAGCAAAATCCCAAAAAGGGAAGGCATCTCTGATCAGTATTAGCAAAAAACTACGGGCACTCATAAAATCGTCTAAGGCCAGCTTTGAGAGAAAAATTGCACAGGACACTAAGGATAATCACAAGGCTTTCTTTAGTTATGTTAGGAACCTGGGTGGGAATTCCCAGATATGCTCAGAATTAGTCCAAAATGACAAAAAATACACCGAGCCCACAGACATTGCCAACATCCTAGCTGACAGGTTCAGTGCAAACTTCTCCCCTCTCTCCCCACCAAAAGGACAAATATCTATCCCAACAGAGTGCTGCCCCCCTGACATCTCAGATGCTCAGGTAAGAGTCGCCCTCTCCAAAGCAAAAAACACAGCATCAATGGGACCAGATGGTGTCCCGGGCTGCGTCCTACATGAACTCCAAGAAGAGCTGAACCCAAACATAAAACTACTGTTCAGTCTTAGCCTTACTACAGGATATGTACCCAAAGAGTGGCGTACAGCAACAGTGGTCCCTCTCCACAAAGGTGGTGCCTCAACGGATCCTGGAAACTATCGCCCCATAAGCCTGACTAGCTTGGTCTGCAAAGCTATGGAAAGGATCATCATGGACCTCATAAATAAAGATATTGGGGACCTACAGACACTGGATCCTACCCAGTTTGGCTTTGTTAAGGGCAGATCCTGCCTCTTAAACCTGGTTGATTTCTTTGAAACTGTCACCAAGGCCATTGACGAGGGGAAGGTGGTCCACACAGCCTACCTGGACCTCGCAAAAGCCTTCGATACAATACCCCACTCGGGCATTATAGATAAGCTCACCAGCTTAAATATAAACCCCTATGTCACTAGATGGGTTGCAAACTGGCTCAAGGACAGAACCCACATGGTTAGAATTGCTGGAGCCATGTCAGACTCCAAACCAGTTACAAGTGGCGTCCCACAAGGCTCAGTCCTGGGACCTCTCTTGTTTGGTATATATTTCTCGGCAGTACAGGCCAACACGGAAGGACTGTGGCTGACCAAGTTCGCAGATGACTGCAAACTGGGCGCCATAATCAACTCTCCAGCCGACACAAGCATCCTCCAAAAGGGCCTCATAGAAACAGACAACTGGTGCCAGAGCCATGGCCTCAAGCTAAACGCCAAAAGTGTATAGTCATCCCTTTGGCAAAACAAAGTGCCCACAAATTACCACATAGGTGGTAATCCATTAAGTACAGAAGAAGTCATTAGGGACCTGGTGACCCAAGTTGATAGCAATCTCTCATTTGACAACCACGTGGCCAAAGTGGTTAGAAAAACATTTTATATAGCCCACCTAATCATGAAGGGATTCACATCTAGATCAGGCAGGTCATCGTGCCTCTTTACTCATCCCTCATCAGGCCCATAATTGAGTACAATGCCCCTTTTGGGATGTACCTTACCAGACACCTGCAGCAACTGGAAAGACCCCAAAAGTACCTCACCAAGAGGATCAAAGGGCTCAAATAGATGCCATATGCTGCCCGGTTAAAGAAACTCCAGCTCTACTCAGTGGCATACCGCCTGCTCAGAGGCGATCTGTGCCTGACGTATAAAGCCATGTCCAACCCGAATTAATGGACATGCTGCACCTCAGAAAATCCAAATCCCATCGAGCTCTGCTCGAGACTTGAACCTCAGCACTGAAATAAATAGGACATGCTGGAGGGACAGATTCATAACCCAGAGGCTCCCTTCACTCTGGAATAAAATCCCAGTCCAGGTTAGGCAGAGTCCCACATTGACTCTCTTCAAGAGGAATCTTGATGAGTGGATGGGAGATCGTAGGTTTACCCCGGCTATCACTTCTGTGTCACTGTTAGACAGAGGCACAGTATACTAACCTCAAAAAAAGGCATAGCAAAATTAATTTAAAATGGGTGGCGAAAGCCAAACACACTCTGGCTAGGCTTATAAATGCCCTAGGGCAGATAGCCTAGTATGAACCTATGAACCTATAAATATTTGGGAATAGATGGTGGGTGTGGCAATAAAACATAAGCAAATGAGAATAAACCTCAGTAAGGAATACTTCAGAAGACTAAAACTAATGTTAAAAATTGGTATTGCATACATATCTGCTGACCTCATCAGATCTAAACATAATGACATTTTTAATACACGAGGAGAAAAAGTCTAAGATGGCAATATTTGCTTAGTTTAGCAGAAACATTTCAGAATAAAGTAGGAATGGAAATCAAGCCAGAAGTAGACAAAACTCAGACAGCAAATGAATGTGTCAAAAAACAAAAGAAAGAATTTAAGGAAAAAGATCGGACAAGAGGGGAAATACTGGAAAGTCCATAAATATAGTGGCAAATATAGATCTTCTAGAACACCATCATACTAACCAAGATTTAATGTAGGAGTGGTTAAAGACAGGTGAATTGACACAAAAGATGAAAAGTGGCCTAAGATAGTTGGCCATGTACACGTTGGTTTACAAGTCCATTGAAAACACGTGAGAAACAGACAAATGTAGGTTTTGTGAAACAGAACTGGAAACAATCACAGATCTTGTTGAATGTGATACACTCATAGCAGAGGGCCTGTATACTAAAAGGCACAATAATATGGCAAGACTGTTGCAGTAGGGATTGTGCAAACGCTACCAAAGTAGCTGAAAAGCATTGAAAACATGAACCACAAAACATTATAAAGAATGATAAAGTTTATATCACATGGGATCACCCATCACCAACAGTTCAAAAAAACAGATACAAGAAAAACAGATACAGTCAACCATGAAAAAAAGATCAAAAGTAGCTTTGATCACTAACATTATTTCTGTATGGCGACATGCGTGAATGTGCGTTCCCTTCGTTGAAGGTTGTGCATCAGGCCCAGCAAGTCGGCACGTAAAAATCTACTGCCAATCATTAGCGGACCAGAGTTCCGCTGTGGCGACCCCTAACCGGGAAAAGCCAAAAAACATAACAACATTACAGTGCCTTATATACAGAGAGATGCAAAGTCATAAAATACCAGGATTTGCAAGCAGAAATTAGATCGATTTGGAGGAAAGATACTCAGACAGTTCCAACAGTAGTAGGAGTACTAGGACTAATAACAAAGAATGTACAATCAGATTTAAATATATTACCAATACATGTAACAACATGTGAATTAAAGAAAGAGGCAATTCTGGGCACATTGTGGATGCTGAAGTACAATCTTTGTTAATATCAAAAACTGAAACAATTACAGTTTCATGAACTTTAACCATACCCTGACCTAGGAATAGGGTCCATTCCTGTCATAGTATTAGAAACTCAAAACACTAATAGAAATTAAACTGACAAGCTTTATACGAGTAGTAATTCAAAAATGACAGGACTGGATTTTGACATGTTGTAGTTGGGGATTTTCTGTCCTACATATTTTGAAAGTTCCACAGGGAACTCTCAGAGCCGAAGTGCAGAGGGTTTAGTAGTGGAGAGGAATGAGGGGGAGGAATTTAGTGGTGGAGAGGAATGACTCTTAGTTTCATAAGACTATCCTTCTACCGGGTTCACTGCCCCCAAACAAGGACGTGGAGAAAAGTGGTAAGCTCAGTCTGAAACAGAATCTTCCCTAATGTCTCATTAACTTTTCATACTTTGATACTAAAACAACAGATTGCAGTAACAATACTAGAAAGTCATAGAGATATTCAAGAAAATAATCAAACAAGAGTACATTAACTTTCCTTATTCACATTGAGGTGGTACAGCTTACAAAGTATTTGCATTTACAAACTAAGCATTGTAATACTGCACCACCAGCAGTCTAATGTAGTGTCAGACACAGAGCCTATAACATTAAACTGTGAAGTATGCTACTACAGTGCTGGTATTTTAAATTAAAACTCTAAACCCTACATGTTAAAATTCCCTACACAGCACTCGCCACAACATGGCCAATTTCACATTCATTTTTACATATTAAGCTGAAACACATAACCACTGAACCACATTGTGACTATCCACCACTGGACCACTAATCAAGGAGCCTCAATCCTCATCACTGGCACCAGTGGGGAACGTACACTGGGAGGATGACAGATACACACACAGTATTTCCAGATGCAGTTCTCTGCATCAAGTGCAGTTTCCCTTAAGAGCACACAGAGACCACAGTCAGTCTGGGGCTGATTTCTCCCTCTTTCTCCAGATCTCCAGTAAGGCAGCCACTGGCACAGCTATAGAGTTGAGCCCTTAGCCAGGGTTCCAAGCCAAGTCCTCCAACACTCTCTCTGTCCAACCAGTGCTTCGTGTCCCTGCCCAAGTAGCTGACACACACGCTCTTGGGTGTTTGTTCTACACATGCGTGTGGGTGTGTGCGCACACACACACACACACACACACACACACACACACACACGCACACACGCACACGCACACACACACACACACATATATGCACACACCTGGGAAAGGCTGGCACAGGTTTACTAGCTATGTTCCCTTCAGTTGCCTATGATGATGTCGCAGACGCAGTTTATCGAATGTGTCTTCATCGAACCGAAAAGTGCAAAAAGGTAAAATAGCGAAGCGGCTTTTCAGTGAATCACTTGGCCACTTTCGTTACTTTGCCGTTTTCGGCACTGTGGTGCGATCTCGGAGTTGGTATATTTAAGTATATTTAAGTAGCGGGGTTGTGGGGGGCAAAGCCCCCCACATTACATAATGTTTTAAAGTTTGTTTTTTTTTATTTATTTCGGAACAGCGATTTTTTTTTTTCCCTTGGAAAAAAAAATCACTGTTCTGAGGTTTCGACGTTGTAAGCTTTCAATTATATGGGGTTGATTATGTGTCATTCGTTGTTATGAGCATGCAATATCATAATATAGACCCTTCCCTTCTGCCCAGACTATAAGGTAGTTATAAGAAACACAAATTGGCAAGACTTCAAACAAACATGACACCTTGAAGGTGAAAAGCCAAGGTACCAGAAATAAATTGCCTGAGAATTTTTCACCCTGGTGTCATGTTTGTTTAAAGTCTTGCCACCTTGTGTTTCCTATTATATGTATTGTGGAGTGGAAGTGGTTGTTTTTTAATAAGGTAGTTGTCACTGCCACCAGAACCCTTATCAACTACTTTAAGACCCTTAACAAACATTTAATCAGTTGCAATAGTGCATGTACATTTCTGTTTTATTCCAATAGGGTATACTGCGGATACATTTCAAACAGCACTTTGTAAAATACCCCTTCAGCACACATCTATACAAAGCATCTTATATGATATACAGCCATACCTCTCAACCCCTTAGAGCAAGAAATCTGGACAAAGCCATAAATAAAAGTGGGACAAAGGCCTAAAAATAGGGACAATTTTTAAATACCGTTCTTACAAACTTAGGAAGTTGATAGAATAGCAGGTTTTTCATTATCATAAATTTTCTGAAGGGTATGAAGTCAGAAACTCAAATGTCTGTCATTATTTCCTAGCTTTATTCTTTAATGATGTCACTAATTTGCCAGAAAACCACAATGTTATGAAAAACGGACAAAAATATGATTCAGAAATCTGGGCAGTCTGTGAAAATGTGTACAACTGAGAGGTATGTATACAGCTCTAATACATTTGTAACACAAACATCTTATCTGAATCATGTTGATATTCACAAATGACGTATAATTATTTATAAAATTCCAGACAGCTGGGCTAGCAGTATTGCCTTTAGTGACACACATAATGCATTTTTTCCACCTAAACATGTCACTCAAGCACTTATCATGGTATTACAGGTACTAAATTACTTATCATTTGAAGGCGCCTGTATAAAATACATTTTACAGTACATCCCTGTGGAAAATACAGTCTTCAAAAATATATTTTAAAGAACAAATTTTTCTGTATCTACTATAAAAATCAGTTTTGTAGAAACTCTGTGTATGCATTATGGCTAAATTTACACTTATCTTGTGTATTTGTTCATTTTGGTTTTACTCTTATGGTGAAATGCTAGGCATGAATAAATCCCTGTGTGAGCCACATTACAGGTGGCACTTTGTTACATGATAACACTCTGGCTCTGTGTGATCCTCTCAGAAATAAACTGCTGTATTGAAAAAAAAAGAAAATTGTTAACCAGGTAAAGTCATTAGACATGTAGTTTCTTTTTAGAGGTGAACCAGAAGCAATACCTGGTTAAAGTAGCTTGCTTGGACTCGCATGGTAGATAAACTGAGGCTATTAGAATCAAATCAAGAACTATTGCAGGGTCTTGGTTTATCTTCACATAGTTTCATAGTCAGACCATTGGGGTCTTTATAAGCCTAGACAAGCATCCCAATTTTATACCGCAAGTTTATGTACCTCAGAGATTATTTTAATGGGTATATGTAAGGTAGGGCAAGATTTACAGGCTGCATATATCCATTTGAGAGACTGGGGTGTATTTTTGATTTCCCATTCACTGGTCCAGATTTCTCTTGACTAGGGTTAGGGAAGAGCTCTGATTCACATAGATGGGAAGTCTGTTCCAGAGAAGGAAAGTTATCTCTGAGACACATATCTGCCCCTCCAACATGTTGTTGCAACCAAAGGTTAAATCCCTAGATCGAGTAATTCTGATGCTGTTCATTTTGCAGATATGCGAAAGGTTCATGAGTGTGGGATCCAAGGATGCCTTGTATGCCAGGCATAGATCAGTTCTCAACAGTCTGTGGGAAACAAAGTACAGGAATCGGGCTTTGAAATGATCTGCATGGGACATGCTGTTTATGCCCTGTATTCTTTTTGTGAGGAACCACTGAGGACATTACAGTTGTTGCATGTGCCTGGTCAGGCACATAACAAAGGTGGCATTGAACTCAATGATGGACGTGATGACAGATGAATACAGTGGAACAATGACTTCTTTGGACCCATACGATATGTCCTTACTTATAAGTTGAACAACATAGAATGATTTCCTTACTACCTTAGACACATGTTGGTTGAAAGCCAGGTTACTATATATGAGTGTACCCAAATCCCTGATTAATGGTTCTACTCATAGGGGTGTACTATTGATAAGGTAATTTCCTAGGGTTGCTGGCTTCCCTAAGTGTACTATTATACATTTCTTGACACTGAGATTTAAGCTATGGCGTTGGCACCAGTCATTTGTCTGTGATAGTCCTTCTTGTAGGAGTTTAGTGTCTTTGAGGATTCTAATCATCTTCAGACATGGTCAGCCAGAAGCCCCTGACATTGGCCTTGACTTATGAGAAATACTGTAGATACTAAAAAGGAGTGGACCCAGCACAGAGCCTTGAGAGACTCCTCTACTGACTGGCCTTTTTGTGGAGGTGGTCTCTATTATCCTAATGTCCTGGATCCTATCTGAGAGCTAGCTGGCTATCTAACACATAACATACAGGTTTATGCCTGATTGGGGCATTGTATCAAGTGCCTTATCCATGTCAAAGTAGGCAGTTTATACCATTGCCTTGGTGACATTTTCAGAAAAGACCACCAGGTTGAGGAGGCATGATCTGAGATGGATCCAGTCTTTGAAGGTTTTCTGTCTCCTTATTAATCATTCTCATGATGACATTTTTTATGGTTTTGCATAAGAGACTGGTCAGATGTATGGGTCTGAAGTGCCCAGGGTCTGTTGATAGCCTGCCCTTGTGCAGAGGGATGACCATTGAAGTTCTCCATTCATGTGGCACAAAGCCTGTCTGTAGGCATTGATTAAACAGCGACTCCAGTAGTCCCGACAGGTCATGTTTCAGGTTATTTAGAAGGAAACCTGGGATGTTATCAGGGCCCATCTATGCAGTGTTTTTGGCCTTAGAGTGTACATTTATGACATGCTTCCTAGTAATAGTTGAAAGGGGGGTTGTTTGATGGCATTTCCTCGGGATGGCTAGGTAAGGGGTGGAATAAATTGCAACTGAATTTGTTCAACAGCAAATTTGCTATATTTTCTGGCTCCATTTACAGACAGTTCTGCACACTGCTGTGTGCTGCCTTTGAGGTTTTGGACACAGCTAAAGAAAGCCTTGTGGGTGTCCTTTGCCTGGGAGGCTATCCTTACCTCACATTTGGCTTTTATAGACTTAATTTGCCCTCTTAATTGTTTAGATTGATGAGAGTGTTTTTATCATTCTGGGCATACCACTTCCTAATCTTGGCTATGATTTTTTCCTTATGTTGCACAACCTGCTTATATCTGGATTCCACAAGTGTAGTTTGTTTCTTGAGTCAGTTATGGTCTTATTTCTAGTAGGCACAGCTGTGTCTATTCATTTATTGACATCATTGTACAGGGCTGCTTAGGCAGTTGTATTCTCAGGGTTTGGGAGCTTGAAATTTTGACAAGTTATCACTTAGTAGCAGGAATTTTACCTTACAATAATTTGTAAATGTTACAGGATTAGCCAGGGTCATAGAATGTATTTTTATTATGAAGGAGACAGCTTTGTGGTCTAACTTTGCCAGAGAGGACACTACATGTGGGTGGGGGGGGGGGGTCGGTGTTATCCCATATTTGTGAGTACCAGGTCATTTATGTATCCCAGTTTATAGTGGGATAATTGAAGTCACCAATGAATGTGGTATTTGGCTGAATGTTGAGAGCCTCCAGTAAGTCCAAGTACAAGTTATGGGTTTCTTTGGTCATACAGGGTGACCTATAGCTTGCAAGGATACAACATGGGACATTGTCCATGGAACTCTGGGCATGGAAAAGCTGCCTATGGAACTCTGGGCATGGAGAAGCTCGAGTCCAGCATCCTGACTACTCGTGAGTTGAGACTGTTGTCGATATAGATTAAGACACATTATGTCTTTCATCCCTGCCTGTGCAGTAGCTGGCCTGAATAAGCCCTGCACTGCTGGGGAGCTCTCTATGGCTTTAAACCATGTCTGAGTAACTGCATACATATCCAGATTCTCTAGGGATAGAGTAGAGTTTATATGTTAAAGGTTTGTCAGTTTAGCATGGCCTAAAAAAGGCACTATGGGGGAGGACAACATTTTAGCCATTATTCAAAAGTCCAGAGGTGGCACATGCAGACCATCCTTGGCAAAGCAACATGGTCTGTTGACCATAACCCCCATGCTGATAAATATTGTCCCTCCTTTGAATGACACCAGAAACTAAACCAATTATTGAAGTTGATCATCTTTTGTTCATATTGTGGCATTTTCCTTGGTGAAGATAGAATGCTGCTCAATGTTAGACACATAACATCCTGGGGCACATAATCCGAGAGCTCTGTAATGTCTCCTATTTAAGGCAAATCATTGACCAATCAACATCAAACACGTCACAGCCATACATATTAATGATCACAAAGTTAAATCCGTTTTAAAAAGTATGTAAATATTTTTACAATAAATATGTTCAAAATTATTAAAAAAACAATGATTTATAAAAACTGGAACTACAATTCAAATAACATATTATAGTTAAAAAAGTCATAATTTAGCAGTTGTCAACTTTAACCCACTTGAAATGCTAATATTGTCATTAAGCCCAGGATCTCTACTTGCATCTAATTTTAATTGCCAAAACAGCTCACAATATTCAAGTAGAGCCTCCCAATGGCCACCCCTGGGGTTTGGTTTAACCTGTTCAATTATTAAGAAACAAAAGTTACTGTTGGGGCATACAACAGAATGCCTATGTAAGACATTTGAATCTTTCTCATGTGTCAAGTCATAAAAATATTCATAGACTCTCTTTTTGAAGGCCCTCTCTGTTTTGCCAATATAAAAACTAGCACAGGAGGTGCACTTCACTAAATACACAACTGCCTTAGTACCACAATTAAAGCGCCCTCTAGACCTTATTGTACTGTTCCTTGCTTCCAAGAATATATTGCTAACATTGGATATATGTGCACACTGATTACAAAAATTACACTTAAAAGTACCAAATTTTCTGTTCTTATTATCCACATTATTTTCATATTTGTATTTCTGCCATTTTCAAATATTTCTTTTAAGCTCCTTCCTCTTTTTCTCACAAACACAGGGGCCCCAGATATAATTTTCTCCACATCAGGGTTTGATGTGGAGATACTTTCTAATGATGTTTTCAAAATCGCCTGCATCACTGCTGTATTCGTATACAAATGCAACAGTTTGCAACCATTTTGATCTATTTACAGCAAGCTCAGTCTCTTTTATACCTAAAATTGGTCCATAATCATTTTTACGCTTACTGATCACTTCATTCCCTATTTTTTTAACCAGTTCAACTGGGTAACATTTATCAATACAAAGTTTTTTAATAAAACATAGCTCTTTTTCAAAAATATCAGGTTCAGTGATCATTCTTGAGGCCCTAATCATCTGTCTGTTCACGATACCTCTTTTTCGATAATTTGGGTGTTCGCTGTGATAATGTAGGTAGTAATTTGAAAATGTATCCTTACAGAAAATGTTCGAATGTAAATTTCTTGATTTATGTTCCTTATAAATAGTCACATCTAAGTAGTTTATACTTTCACTGGAATAGAGACTAGTAAACTTAAGAAAAGAGGTGGTAGTGTTTACGTAAGCCAAAATAAAAGTTTAAGTCTTCTTGTGTTCTTTTCCAAAATAAACAACTATCATCCAAAAACCGAGTGTATAAAACAATTCTTGAAAAAAATTCCAAGGGGAATTCAAAGTTGCTCTCCCAATAATGCAATACTAAATTGGAGAACATTGGGGCACAAGGAGCACCCATGGCAACTTCTTTAGTTTGCCTAAAATATTCCCCTTGTAAAATATGAAATTGTTCTTTAATATTCTTTCCATAAATTCAAGAATTAAGTTAGCCTCAGTATTGGATAAATCTTTGCATTGAGTCAAAACTTGCTGAAAACAATCTAAACCCTCTTCATAGGGTATGCTAGAAAACAAATCAATAACATCAATAGTTACTAAGAACAATTCTTCATCAATGATCTCATTAGTAATACTGAGTAAAACATCCCAAGAATCCTTGGTAATGTGCTTAATAGATGAGAGGAACTTCTTTAATTTCTGATCTATATAAATAGCCAAAGGTTCAGTTTTTGAACCTGCTCCTGCAACTATCGGTCGCAAGGGGGTTCCACAACATCCTTGCGAACCTTCGGTATACTGAAGATACATGGTATACGAGGGTTATGTACACATAAAAACTCAAACAATTTTTTATCAAAACTACCTTGAAAAAAATGGTCCTTAATATAGTAGTCAGTCTTAGCATAAGAAATAGTAATCTCATTTTTTGAAACCAGTTCGTATTTCGAGTCATCACTCATAATATTAAACATACGAGACTCATAATCAATATTGTCCATTAAAACAACACCCCCTCCCTTATCTGGCTTCATCACCCTAAAACCAGATTCAACTAGTTTGTCAATTAATGCTAGTTCCTTTTCAGATATATTTGAGTTATTTCTTTTTTGTACTTGAATTTCCTCAAGTCTGCCTCTACAAGTTCCTCAAATATTTTTAAAGTTGGATGGAGGGGTGGGTTGTTAATATTCCTTATTAAAGACAATTCTGTTGTTTCAAAGTTCACATTACAATTTTTTAACCAAATTGACTCTTCTTAAAAACATTTTTAAATCAATCAATGTGTTCACAATCCTCCTTTTGTGAACAATTCAAAAAAGTTTTGTCCATTTCTAAATTAGTGTAATTAAACACATTAAAACCATGAAAAGTGTGTTTATTTCCCTGGCTAGTAACAACAATGGTGTCATTTGACACATCATACTCATTCAAGGTTATTTTTGGTAAAAGTTGTTGTTGTACGTACCCCTCCCCTTGCCCCTGCCTCTTGTTTTTCCTCCCCTTCCCCCCTGATAATGTTCATCCCTATGATTGTTTGGGTGGTTGCATTCTGCCTCCCTGCTATTCTCTCGCTCCTCCTCAAAGGGGAATTCACTAAAGAGTGGTTGGGGGAATCATTAGCACAGTTATTAAAACTTTCACAAGTATCCACTATCTCCAAATTCCCAGAGGGCTGGTTTTTAACGTAAGGAAAGGGATTAACATATTAATTTAAATCCCTTCTTATTTTATTCAGTTTCCTTTTATAAATGTTATCACAAACAAAATCTACATCTTTAATGGCTTTACCGTACAGGGTTTGATCAACAGTATGTAGTAAGTCTGTTGTAATACGTTCATTTAAAGACTTTAATTCATCAAGCATTTTAACCAGCAAAAGCTGGAAGTTACGCACCATAAGCTTCATTAGTTCTATCCCAAAGTTGTTAAATAATTCTAACAGTTCACTGTGAAAAACACTATCCTTTTCAACATTGTTTGGATATTTAACAAGACGTAGGCCCTTTGGGACCCTTCCCACCTTGATACATTCATTCAATAGTCTATTTCAATTTGTGTTGTATGCACCTGGATCAACTTGTCTTTAAATGTGCATACCATATCCAGGTAGGTGCCATTTGGTGCTTCATTTAAATCAGCAAAATGGTGTTTTTTCTTAATCCATCCTTACAGATCAAAGGACACTGGTTTTCTTCACTAACAAAGCCCGGTAAAGAGTGTAAGAGTCTACGATTGCTTAAAGAAGCATTCACATCGAAGCCCCTTCCTGTCTGGGACGTAGAATCAAAGCCAACGTCCCTGGAACACTCAAAGATGAATGTCATTCTGGTTCAGGAACTGTAACTGGTTTTCCGGTAAGGAACAAGAAGATGGAACTGGGGAATTTGAAGAACATTGTGAGTTCACTATTTGTGTCAGTAGCTCGATAACTTGAGAAAGCTCACTCCTCGAAGACGTAGCTTCTAGCATACCCTATGAAGAGGGTTTAGATTAGTTTCAGCAGGTTTTGGCTCAATGCAAAGATTTATTCAGTACTGAGGCTAACTTAATTCTTGAATTTATGGAAAGAATACTAAAGAACAATTTCATATTTTACAAGGGGGAATATTTTAGGCAAAGCAAAGAAGTTGCCATGGGTGCTCCTTGGCCCCAATGTTCTCCAATTTAGTGTTGTATTATTGGGAGAGCAAATTTGTATTTCCCCTCGGATTTGTTTTTAAATAATTGTTTTATATACTCGTTTTTTGGATGATATTTGTAGATTTGTGGATGACAAACAAGGCTGGATGTCACATCGTAATTCTCTTTCAAGAGGAGATACTAGGGTTGGTATTAACACAACTTTACAACTAATGCCTCCAGTAGTAACCATAAATTATTGTGTGTGTGTGTGTGTGTGTGTGTGTGTGTGTGTGTGTGTGTGTGTGTGTGTGTGTGTGTGTGTGTGTGTGTGTGTGTGTGTGTGTGTGTGTGTGTGTGTGTGTGTGTGTGTGTGTGTGTGTGTGTGTGTGTGTGTGTGTGTGTGTGTGTGTGTGTGTGTGTGTGTGTGTGAGGTTTTGCTGCATTTGTATTCTGTCTACAATACAATCCTCTGTTTTCTAAACGGCTGCAGCAGGATGGAACCAGACTGCAGTGTTCATCCCTTTTTGCCCCATGTGATCCTATATTACTGTGCAAGCAGTGATATTACTGCTTTCTTTCTAATCACTGTGGCACACCTGAATAGCCAGAATCAAGCATCCTATTGAGGACCATTTACAGTAAGGGTAAGCCAGTCACAAGCCAATAGAATCATAGGGAGATAGGGGAGCCAAGAAATGTATCACATAATAAGAATGATGAAACCAAGAAGTGAGAGAAATGGCTGTTTAAATCAAAATAGCATGGGAATGTATGCACACATAAACAAGTAGATGTGCATTCACAAACACAAACACACACAAATCATAGCACAGGAGTATAGCCTAGCCTGAACATGCACTTCAGCTAGGTGTGCTCACAAAGACTGACAGATGCAATACAGGTGTTCATGTATTACTCAGCTGTACATACTCACAATATGTATGTAAATACACATATATGTATGTCTGTGTCTCATTAGAAGTAGCATACTATATGTATGTATGTATATCTATATATATATATATATATATATATATATATATATATATATATATATATATAAATACATATATATATAAATAGATATAAATATAGAAATGAATGGAAGGTATCTGCTACTCAGTTTTTCAAAAACCATCAAGTCTACTATGTACAATTTAAAGATTTTATGACTTACCAGTGAGTAAGCCTTCCTGACAATACAAGACTAGATAAGTGCAGCAACAAAAATAATACTTATGCCCCCCATGAAATCCTTCTCCACCACAGTGGGGCCCACTCTCAATAGAATCTGAGAAAATAAAAAAATAGATAAAATGTAAAAGAATCTTCAAAACAGGGTCAATCAAAAACTGCCAACTTCCAGTAACCAAGCATAATTTTCAGATAGGTAATAGTGACTTGATAGTAATAGTGACTTGATAATGATCCAGCTAAATAAGGTATTAAAGCTAGCATGGTTCGACCGCAAAGATCCAGTGTGAATGGACAGACATAGAAACACAAATCCAGCTAAATAAGGTATTAAAGATAGCATGGTTCTACTGCAAAGATCCAATGTGAATGGACAGACGTATAAACACAGATCCTGCTAAATAAGGTATTAAAGCTACCATGGTGTGACTGCACAGATCCAGTGTTAATGGACAGACCTAGAAACACAAATCCAGAAAAATAAGGTATTAAAGCTAGCATGGTTTGATCACAAAGATCCAGTGTGAATGCAGGGACATAGAAACAAAAATCCAGCTAAATAAGGTATTAAAGCTAGTGTGGTTCAACCGCAAAGATCCAGTGTGAATGGACAGACGTAGAAACACAAATCCAGCTAAATGAGGTATTAAAGCTAGCATGGTACGACGGCAAAGATCCAGTGTGAATAGACACATGTATAAACACAAA
>NC_056726.1:1570370778-1570498278 GCF_019279795.1 Protopterus annectens
GATCCAGTGTGAATAGACAGATGTAGAAACTCAAATCCAGATAAATAACATATTAAAGCTGGCATGGTTTGACCCAAAGATCCAGTGTGAATGGACAGATGTAGAAACACAAATCCAGCTAAGTAAGGTATTAAAGCTAGCATGGTTCGATCGCAAAGCTCTAGTGTGAAAGGACAGATGTAGAAGCACAAATCCAGCTAAATAAGATATTGAAGCTAGCATAGTTTGACCTCAAAGATCCAGTGTGAATGGACAGATATAGAAACACAAATCCAGCTAAATAAGGTATTAAAACTAGCATGGTTCAACCGCAAAGATCCAGTGTGAAGGGACAGACTTAGAAACACAAATCCAGCTAAATAAGGTATTAAAGCTAGCATGGTTTGACCGCAAAGATCCAGTGTGAATGGACAGATGTAGAAGCACAAATCCAGCTAAATAAGCTATTAAAGCTAGCATTGTTCGACTGCAAAGATCCAGTCTGAATGGACAGAAGTAGAAACACAAATCCAGCTCAAATAAGAATGTACAGACATAGAAACACAAATCCAGCTCAATAAGGTATTAAAGGTAGCATGGTTCGACCACAAATATGCATTGTGAATGGGCACACGTAGAAACACAAATCCAGCTATATAACGTATTAAAGCTTGCATGGTTCGACCGCAAAGATCCAGTGTGAATGGACATACGTAGAAACACACATCCAGCTAAATAAGGTATTAAAGCTAGCATGGTTCGACCGCAAAGATCCAGTGTGAATGGACAGATGTAGAAACACAAATCCAGCTAATGTATTAAAGCTAGCATGGTTCGACTGCGCAAAGTTCTATTGTGAATGGACACATGTAGAAACACAAATCCAGCTAAATAAGGTATTAAATCTAGCATGGTTGAACTGCAAAGATCCAGTGTGAATGGACAGACATAGAAACACAAATCCAGCTAAATAAGGTATTAAAGCTAGCATGGTTTGACCACAAAGATCCAGTGTGAATGGACACAAGTAGAAACACAATTCCAGCTAAATAAGGTATTAAAGCTAGCATGGTTCAACTGCAAAGATCCAGTGTGAATGGACAGACGTAGAAACACAAATCCAGCTAAATAAGGTATTAAAGCTAGCATGGTTCGACCGCAAAGATCCAGTGTGAATGGACAGATGTAGAAACACAAATCCAGCTAATGTATTAAAGCTAGCATGGTTCGACCGTGCAAAGTTCTATTGTGAATGGACACATGTAGAAACACAAATCCAGCTAAATAAGGTATTAAAGCTAGCATGGTTTGACTGCAAAGATCCAGTGTGAATGGACAGACATAGAAACACAAATCCAGCTAAATAAGGTATTAAAGCTAGCATGGTTTGACCGCAAAGATCCAGTGTGAATGGACACATGTAGAAACACAAATCCAGCTAAATAAGGTATTAAAGCTAGCATGGTTCGACCGCAAAGATCCAGTGTGAATGGACAGACGTAGAAACACAAATCCAGCTAAATAAGGTATTAAAGCTAGCATGGTTCGACCGCAAAGATCCAGTGTGAATGGACAGATGTAGAAACACAAATCCAGCTAAATAAGGTATTAAAGCTAGCATGGCTCGACTGCAAAGATCCCAGTGTGAAGGGACAGACGTAGAAACACAAATCCAGCTAAACAAGGTATTAAAGCTAGCATGGTTCTACCGCAAAGATCCAGTGTGAATGAACACACGTAGAAACACAAATCCAGCTAAATAAGTTATTAAAGCTAGCATGGTTCATCCACAAAGATCACATGTGAATGGACACACATAGAAACAGAAATGCAGCTAAATAAAGTATTAAAGTTAGCATGGTTCGACCGCAAATATCCAGTGTGAATGGACAGACGTAGAAACACAAATCCAGCTAAATAACATATTAAAGCTAGCATGGTTTGACCCAAAAATCCAGTGTGAATGGACAGACGGAGAAACACAAATCCAGCTAAGTAAGGTATTAAGGCTAGCATGGTTTGATCACAAAGATCTAGTGTGAAAGGACAGATGTAGAAACACAAATCCAGCTAAATAAGGTATTAAACCTAGCATAGTTCGACCTCAAAGATCCAGTGTGAACGGACACATGTAGAAACACAAATCCAGCTAAAATAAGGTTTTAAAGCTAGCATGGTTCGAATGCAAAGATCTATTGTGAATGGACACATATAGAAACACAAATCCAGCTAAATAAGGTATTAAATCTAGCATGGTTCGACCGCAAAGATCCAGTGTGAATGGACAGACGTAGAAACACAAATCCAGCTAAATAAGGTATTAATGCTAACATGGTTTACCACAAAGATCCAGTGTGAATGGACAGATGTAGAAACACAAATCCAGCTAAATAAGGCATTAAAGCTAGCATGGTTCTACCACAAAGATCCATAGTGAATGGACAGACGTAGAAGCACAAAACCAGCTAAATAAGGTATTAAAGCTAGCATGGTTTGACCGCAAAGATCCAGTGTGAATGGACAGACTTAGAAGTACAAATCCAGCATAATAAGGTATTTAAGCTAGCATGGTTTGACCGCAAAGATCCAGTGTGAATAGACACACGTAGAAACACAAATCCAGCTAAATAAGGTATTAAAGCTAGCATGGTTGGACCGCAAAGATCCAGTGTGAATGGACACATGTAGAAACACAAATCCAGCTAAACAAGCTTTTAAAGCTAGCGTGGTTCATCTGCAAAGATTTTATTTATTTTATTTTACATTTGTTGACCGGGCTAGTCTGGCTGGATACATGTCCATTTTCAGCAGAGGCCCGAGGAGAAAAGCTCCACTATAACTGGTACATTACATAAAAAAAGAACATTACTATAAGATACAACTTATAAGGATTAATGAACTAATTGAATGTAGGATATTAACAATACAGAAGCGTTTTTACAGAAATGTACAGTTCTTGAATTACATCATTTTTACAGAATATGTATAATACTTAAAATACTAAATACTGAGTAGAATTCCTAATCCCATGTTATTAGGAGAAGCAGGAGTAGTAATTTTGAAAAGAAAGAAAGAGGTAGCACATACAAAGGTCTATACTATATAGTATTGACAGTTATGATAATACATTTGTGCCAGGGCACCAGTTCTAAGAAATAGAATTGCATGGCAGGGATTAAAGTGTATGTTTAAGTGAGAGGGTAGATGACAGGATCCAGAGGTGTATTGAGTAAAAGAGAAAAGATGTTATAGGAAAAGTAATATCTAATTGGATATAAGGTGAGCTACAGAGGAGGAGTGATACAAGTAGTAGAGACAAGTAGAGAAAGTAATGGAGGGAGTTGTAAAGAGAGTTGGGCACTAAAGTCAGTCAGGATTAGAACAAGGGCATAGCCAGTTGGATTTGAAATGGTACCTTAGTTGTTTCTTGAAAAGTTTTGATGAGCCTAGGGAGGTCAGTTCTATGGGAAGTTTATTCCAGTAAGAGCCAACAACATTTGTAAACAAGGAGTCGCCAGCTTTATTGTGTGATTTGAGAGTGTGAATGGACAGATGTAGAAACACAAATCCAGATAAATAACATATTAAAGCTGGCATGGTTTGACCCAAAGATCCAGTGTGAATGGACAGATGTAGAAACACAAATCCAGCTAAGTAAGGTATTAAAGCTAGCATGGTTCGATCGCAAAGCTCTAGTGTGAAAGGACAGATGTAGAAGCACAAATCCAGCTAAATAAGATATTGAAGCTAGCATAGTTTGACCTCAAAGATCCAGTGTGAACAGACACATGTAGAAACACAAATCCAGTTAAAATAAGGTATTAAAGCTAGCATGGTTCGAATGCAAAGATCTAGTGTGAATGGACACATATAGAAACACAAATCCAGCTAAATAAGGTATTAAAGCTAGCATGGTTTGACCGCAAAGATCCAGTGTGAATGGACAGATGTAGAAGCACAAATCCAGTTAAATAAGCTATTAAAGCTAGCATGGTTTGACCGCAAAGATCCAGTGTGAATGTACAGACATAGAAACACAAATACAGCTCAAATAAGAATGTACAGACGTAAAAACACAAATCCAGCTCAATAAGGTATTAAAGCTAACATGGTTCGACCACAAAGATGCAGTGTGAATGGGCACACGTAGAAACACAAATCCAGCTATATAACTTATTAAAGCTTGTATGGTTCAACCACAAAGATCCAGTGTGAATGGACAGATGTAGAAACATACATCCAGCTAAATAAGGTATTAAAGCTAGCATGGTTCGACTGCAAAGATCCAGTGTGAATGGACAGACGTAGAAACACAAATCCAGCTAAATAAGGTATTAAAGCTAGCATGGTTCGACCACAAAGATCCAGTGTGAATGGACAGATGCAGAAACACAAATCCAGCTAATGTATTAAAGCTAGCATGGTTCGACCGTGCAAAGTTCTATTGTGAGTGGACACATGTAGAAACACAAATCCAGCTAAATAAGGTATTAAATCTAGCATGGATGAACTGCAAAGATCCAGTGTGAATGGACAGACATAGAAACACAAATCCAGCTAAATAAGGTATTAAAGCTCGCATGGTTTGACCACAAAGATCCAGTGTGAATGGACACATGTGGAAACACAATTCCAGCTAAATAAGGTATTAAAGCTAGCATGGTTCGTCCGCAAAGATCCAGTGTGAATGGACAGACGGAGGAAGACTAATCCAACTAAATAAGGTATTAAAGCTAGCATGGTTCGACCGCAAAAATCCACTGTGAATGGACAGATGTAGAAACACAAATCCAGCTAAATAAGGTATTAAAGCTAGCATGGCTCGACTGCAAAGATCCAGTGTGAAGGGACAGATATAGAAACACAAATTCAGCTAAATAAGGTATTATAGCTTGCATGGTGCGTCCGCAAAGATCCAGTGTGAATGGACAGAAGTAAAAGCACAAATCCATCTAAATAAGGTATTAAAGCTAGCATGGTTCTTCTGCAAAGATCCAGTGTGAATGAATACACATAGAAACACAAATCGAGTTAATAAATTATTAAAGCTAGCATGGTTCGACCGCAAAGATCCAGTGTGAATGGACACACATAGAAACACAAATCCAGCTAAATAAGGTATTAAAGCTAGCATGGTTCGACCGCAAAGATCCAGTGTGAATGGACAGATGTAGAAACACAAATCCAGCTAAATAAGGTATTAAAGCTAGCATGGTTCGACCGCAAATATCCAGTGTGAATGGACAGATGTAGAAACACAAATCCAGCTAAATAAGGTATTAAAGCTAGCATGGTTTGACTGCAAAGATCCAGTGTGAATGGACAGATGTAGAAACACAAATCCAGCTAAATAAGGTATTAAAGCTAGCATGGTTCGACCGCAAAGATCCAGTGTGAATGGACAGACGTAAAAGCACAAATCCAGCTAAATAAGGTATTAAAGCTAGCATGGTTTGACCACAAAGATCCAGTGTGAATGGACAGACGTAGAAACACAAATCCAGCTAAATAAGGTATTAAAGCTAGCATGGTTCGACCACAAATATCTATTGTGAATGGACACACGTAGAAACACAAACAGATGCTTATGAGGGGTCTATATCACTTTGTCGAATCACTATTTACTGAATGCATCTTCAAGAAACAACTATTCAGTGAACAAACTAATTTTCAAACAAACTTTTCAGTGAAAAATTTCTTGGGCAAGCTGATGGTAGTCCCCCCCAGCTAACATAAAAAAAAAAAAAATTAACACCTACGCAGGTGGGAGGATGCACCCCCCCTACCCCAATGTGAGGGTTGCACCAACCACACCCACCCTAAGTAAATGCACCAATTCCGAGATCGCACTACCGTGGGGAAAAGGGCAAATTCCAGATGGTGGCCAACCATCATTTTGCCCTAGGAAAGTTTTCACTGAAAACTTAGCTCGACAATTTCTTTGTTCACTGATTACTTACTTGTTTGATGAAGAGGCATATGCTAAATAGTGATTTGGCGAAGTGATATAGACCCACTTATGAGAAATCGATTGGCCTTGCAGTTCCACTGGGAAACTTATCAGTTTACAGGTAATATTGTATCTGTTACTGCATTATCACTGTCTGACTGAAGGTAAGCACAGCCTTAGCTTTGCACTTGTGACTATTGCTAGACCCTAAGTCACATCACAGCATTGTTCTTTGCCACTGGTATTGCATGTGCTTTTAGTGATACAAACTCTTGTGTCATAGACTATACTTTTATCATGAAAGTAAATGCAATAAGTAACACTCTGTACTTTTTTTTTTATTTTCCTAGCTTTTGCTGATGCTATGGCTGAATACCAGAGATTGAAGTAAGTTCTGTAGCTTTCTTATTATTACTAATTGCCAGTTTTGTCTGCACATACAGAAACCTCTTACAGAAAGAAACCACTGATACAATGCATTGCTTCAGTGTTTCAGGGCTTGATAAAGTTTCCATATAGCAAGAAACATGAGATTCATAGCATTTACAACCACGGAAAAAATGTTTATATAAAATAACCATATTGGGATATTTACAAACTTATATCTGAGCATGACACATGCTTTTTTTTTTTATTTTCATCATGGATTCACAAAGTACACAGGTTTTAGAGCAACCACTTGATTTTACAGAAGATACTTACCACCCCCTCTCTCTGCTAGGCTGAGTTTTAAACTTTTACTATAGCTATCTTCCAGAAGGTTCTCTGGCAGCATAGTTTCTTTGGCTGCTACAACTCCAAATTACTATTACTCTCTTAAAGAACAGCTAAATCCTAAGCACAGCACAGCTTTTCCTCAGCTTTTATTTTCCGCCTACAGAATGATCTCTATACTGTCATATATTACAAAAAGTGTTATTTAGCAGTTCTTCCCCTCTGTAGCATTTCCTTCCTTATCACCTCCTTCATTGCACACCGTGTTAGGGCTGAATGCAATCTCGTTATATTTTCTTCAGCAATTTGTATTCCTTGACCTTACATCATTTTAGTTATCACGTCTAAAAGTTTCTTAATAATGAAAAAATTATTTAAAAACATGTATAGCAAGGTATCTGCAGTCCTTCTTGTTATTTACATAACGGGAGTCATAAAACTACTCAGGATCTAAGGATTCACAGCTCTACTGTCATTTAGTAAGTATATAACGTTTTTCAAAGTAGAATTAGATGTTGTTTGATTGATTATGATTATTAGAGGGGGAATAAGAGTTTTAGCCCATGCCTGATACTGTATTGAATTTCATTTTGTTTACAGAGTCATTTTTCCCATCCCTGGGGTTATAAGCATACTGACCCTTTATTTTTTTCTGATTATGCATACCTCCAAAATAATACATGATAGCTCATCTGGGAGTTTGTACAGTCATGCAGTGGTTAAAGAAAATAGAAAGGCATGCCATGTATAGCTGAGCTAGTCACAGATAAGAAGCATGCTGAAGCATTTGTTACATAAAGCTCTGTATGAAATAAAGCAGTTCACTTAATGCTAAATTGCTATTAGTGCACAAAGTTACTTTTTGTGAAAGAACAAATTTCAAATAGTGTATTTCACTTAGTGCATTTCTAGGGATGCTATGATCTTTGTATATTTAGGATTCCTACATGCATTGTCTAAGTTACTGTGAAATTGCTGCAAAAAAGATTTTAAGTAAGGATATAAATACATAATTTTGCTGGCAGAACCAGACAAAATGATTGTTTTGATAGGCAGTAAATATGATACCTTTGCTAAGTAAGCTTTGGGAAGGTGCCTGAGACAGGACATGAATCACAAATTCTATTTTTTAAAAAAAGCTGTTTTCTCAGATATTTGTTCTAACCTTAACCAAGTACTTTTTAAAAATGTGTAACACATATGTAGGAAAGTAAATCTGTCACAGCAGATCAGTCACTGATACTCTTACTGAGGTTCTCAGATTTAGCAGCATTCATCATTACCTCTATTTTAAGTGAATAAAAGTGTGATCTGACAGGAGAGACTAGGGCATTATAAACTTATCAGCTGTGCCCTCACTTTGCACTATAGGCAATGAATAGTTTTCCAATAAACAAGATCACATCAGCATATTTGCCCCCATGAGACACTCAGGGTTAGAAAACAAGAGATTAAAATGGACAAAAAGCAATCATTGTGCTGCTGACAGGTTTAGCCTGCATAAAAATTCAGGACATGATTAAAATACATATATGTATTTCCCGTTTCTGGCCATAGTGATCCTTTAAAGGGGGTGACCCCCTTTGAAGGTAATACAGGCCAAATACGCTTCAAGAGCTCTGGGGATATATAGCAGGGATCAAAGGGCACTCTCTGTGCTCAGTTACTGGAGATATTAGGAGCCATAAATGTATTTCTATCTGTAGGTCACGTATGCATTTTAAAAGAAAGGCATAGTTAGTTCCACACATACACAGAAAGATTGTATCAAGCTGTTTATTGCAGTAAATAAAAACAAAATACAAAGTATGCGTACTCTGTATAACATTACATGCAATTCCAGCACCTTTTCTAAACATTTAGTGTCTAATATCAATTTGTAACAATGAACTATAAACACTGAAGCTGAGAGGCATTTATTTCTTAAGGATTATTTTGGAAATAAAGAATGCATAAAAATAGAAAGAAGCATTTGTGTTGTCTGTCTCCTTAAACTGAAATAATATGCAATATAATAAAAGAAATGTATATGTAATATAAACCAACACTCAAAAAGGCTGTGTTTAGCCATTTGTTGTGTGTAATTTTCTATAGAATTATCATGGCAGAGAATAGTAAGCTGTTGGAGAGGGGGTTACATCCATACATATAGAATATTTATCTAGCTATCTGTTACATGTGTCACATTGTCTGTCAAGTTTCCCATCTGTCTAATTTGTCCCATATATCTGTATTTATGTCTCTCGACAGTACTACATTCCTAGCTAGTTTATCATGCTTGAAATAAATATTGTTTACAATTTCTTAATTTTTAAGGAAACTGGTTTGAAGAAATCCACTGTGACTTTATTATACAGTCATTTAATATGCCAGTGCTGTAATTATTATATATTTTTTAAATATTATTAAATTACCTGCTGTTAGTTCAATTCTTTAACATTTCTTAAATGTTTTCCTTTTTAGGCAAGCTGCATTTGCAGAAAAGAGTAAGTTAAAAAAATTTAAACTTCTGTCTTGTTTCTTGCTTAAACTAAGAAGTTGTTTTCAGTGTCCTTTCTATGTTCCAAAACTGTCAGTTATTCCTCATATGTATAAGTGCACACTTGCACGAGCTCACGCATGCGCGCGCACACACACGCACGCACGCACACACGCACGCACACACACACACACACACACGCATGCACACACACACACACACACACACACACACGCACACACACACACACTTACACATACACTCTGCATTTACTCTCATACATAGCCTCATAATTCTAGAACGATGATGATCTATATTTCTTACAATGCAATCTTTTTTTCATTTTTTCAGTTTTCAGCAAAAAAATTGTCTAACTTGCAGACTGCATTTAAGACAATATGTTTATCACATAAAGCTTGTTTTTATTTTTATTTTATTTTTATTTTACATTTGATAACTGGGAAAGTCTGACTGGACACAGGTCTATTTTCAGTGGAGGCCCATGTAGAAAAGCTCCAAGTACATACATTCACAACATCTTACAGATTTTGAATTAACTTTCCTTAACAGGTAAAACTAACATTCCAATTAAATGACAGCATATTGCACACACTCAAAGTAAGTAAGAAGATCATTGGGTAGGACATTACATTATACATTCCAAACATGACAAGCTATACATAGCCATACAGTTGTTATTGCACTTGTTGAAAACGTAGTTGGTAGTGATTTTTGGGAGTTAAAGGCACTTCATTACCTGTAGTCATGATTGGACTGTGGATAGGGTGAGAGAATAACAATTATTATTGTGGTGTATGGGAGTTAGTTGTAATCTTAGTTTTTTTTATCCTGGGGTGAGACAGGAGCATAGCCTGTTGTTCATGAAGTGAACTTTAAGGAGTTCCTTAAATTGAGTGGTAGTGTTGTTGGTTATTAGGTGGGTAGGGAGGTTGTTCCAGAGTTTAGAGACTGAGTAGCTGTAGACAGCTTTTCCTGTCTCATTGTTAAATTTGGTGACCTTTAGGTTATTTTGGATGATAGATCTCAGGGTTCTAGTTGTGGTGTGGGGGTGTATAAGATGTTGAAGAGCTGGGATTTTGTCTGAGTGGTTTAATATTTTGTATGCTAGTGAGAGTTGATTTAATTGCAGTAATAGATGGAGTTCTAACCAGTTAAGCTTGTTGAGAGATTCACAGTGATGTGTTTTGTAAAGTGATTCTGTGGCAAATCTAGCTATCTTATTATAGCAGCATTCAAGTTTGCTTAGATCCGTTTTACGAAGGTTTGTAAGCACAGGGGAAGCGTAAAGCAAGGTAGATAGCAGATGTGTTCTGGCTATTGTTTTAGATTGCTTTGGGAGATAGTGTTTGTTACGGTAGAGCAGTCCAAGTTTTTTGTAAACTTTTTTTATGGTTTGGGCAATGTGCAAATGAAATATGAGGTGGTTGTCTATTTCTACACCTAGCAGTTTGGTGTGGGTAGATGGGGCAATAACAGTTTTGTTGTTGGAGGTGATATCAAAGTTATCTGTTAGGGATAAGGATCTGTGAGAGCTGAAGAGGAGTACTTTTGTTTTAGTTGGATTAAGAATGAGCTGATGATTGGTAAACCACGTTTTGGCTAGTGAGAAGCATTCTTGTGTTAGGGAGAGGAGGTGATCGAGTGTGGGGGCTGCACAGATTACAGTGGTGTCATCTGCATATTGGACAATGGAGGCTTTAGGTGTGGTGGATGGGAGTTGATTGGTGAAAAGAGTGAAGAGTAAGGGACCCAAGATGGAGCCTTGGGGGACCCCTATGGAAACAGGCAGTAGTGAGGATATTTGGTTCTGCTATTGTACTGCCTGTTGCCTACCTGACAGATAGCTCTTGAACCATGTAATAGAGGAGGTACTGAGGTTTAAGGTAGAGAACAATTGAAGATGTTTGAGGTGGTTAACCATGTTGAAAGCTTTTGATGTCTAGGAATGTATCAGATACTAGAAGTCCATTATTTCTGTGATAATTGATGGTGTTAGTGAATGATGTAAGTGCAGTGGTGGTACTATAGAAAGTTCTAAAGCCATGTTGCTGGGTAGATAATAATTTGTTTTCTAACAGGTATTCCATCAGTTGTGAGTGTATTACTCTTTCAAGGATTTTTGATAAGGGGGAATAGTATAGCTATAGGCCGATAGTTATTGAATTCAAAGGAGTTACCTCCTTTATGCAGTGGTATTATATGTGATATTTTCCAGAAATGGGGTACTATACATTCTGAGATGGATCTATTAATAAGTATAGTAACAGGATAGGCTGTGGCTTTTGCAGCTATTTGTAGATATTCAGCAGGTAGGTTATCGGCAGCCAGGGTGGTAGATTTGAGTTTTTGAATGGTCTTGATTGATACTGAATGAAAGTTGAAGTGGGTGTTATTATCTATTTCATTTGGAGTAGATACTTTTAATGAGGTGGAGTGATTAGTATTAGTTTGGTTATCAGCTAGGGCTTGGATTGTTTCAGTAAAGTATTTGTTAAATTGGGTGGGGATATTGTCTCGGTTGTTTTCTGTTTTTGTTTAGATATGCAGTGTATGTTTTTGTTTAGATACGCAGTGTATGTCAGAACTATCTCTCATTAAGTTCTGTATACTAGAATGACTGTTCCTCTTCAATGTTCTTACAGCTAAAAAACTGAAGAAATTATCATGACAAGTATCACTATATCTCCATGTTATGGTCAGATATTGCAGATTTATATTTACTGGAAAAACTGATAAATAAGCTAGAGTTCTACTCTGAAACATCAACGTCCACTACACTGATAAAATGAAACATCAACAAATAATGCCCAAAACACAGAAGGCTGAAAAATTTACTTTAAGTATTTTTTGAAAAGGCAAGCCCCCCATATCTCCTGATGTGGGGAGGAAGCCCCCACACCCCAAACTTACATATACCAACTTCACAGTTGCACCATCTCAGGATACTCATGCTTAATGAATTTCACATGTAGAGGAGTCATAAACTAGCATACGCCGAAGTTAGTCTCATGCAGAACCTAGTAAAGGAGGAATATCGATACATACTTAAAAAGTTTGAGAATTAGAAAAATGAACTTACTAAATACAAAAGGGGATAGTTTGTATGAGAACTGTGTTCATATGGCTAGGAAAACTTCAGAAAGTGAAACATCAAGTTCTGGAATGGGAAAAGATTTAAGATCAGCTCTGAAGTACATTTAAAAAAAAATGTTAAAAGTATTTTAAATAAGATACAATCACGTAAGAATTTAATCAGGGAAAGAAATAACTCCGACTTGCTGAAGATCAAGATATGATAAGTTGTGTAAGGAAATAAGTGAAGAGAGACAGCAAGAGCAAAATAAAGAATGTGAACTGATACCGATGATACTCTGTAATGAAAAATAATTTTATAGATATCAGGGTATTAAAAGGGTATTAAAAGATAACAATAGTCAAGAATGTCTACAGAGTCTATTGTTAAATAGCTTCCTCAAGACTGAATTCACCATTTCACTACTACCTTCTGAACAATATCAAGAATACAGGTATTCCATGGGCTGTTGTTTAACAAATGACTTTGAAAATACTTGGCCACTGAAACTCATGCAGAAGTCCTTTATAGGTGGGTAGAGAGGTGGCAACTGAAGTTCAGTGTAGAAAAAGCCAAGTTTCTGAATTCTGGACATATTAACCCAAAATATGGGATGTTAAACTAAGAGAGATGGCATATGGAAAGCACCTAAGAGTGGTTATCTCTGAAGTAGTGGATTGTGATATACAAGTAGAAAGGGCAGGAGGAGCAGTGAGAAAAAAATCGACTTCCTTCAACAGGACATGCTGTACACTCTAGGGTAGGAAAGTTGTATTCTCACTCTGTCAAACACTGGTGAGACCACATCTAAAATACCATCTGTAGTTGGTGGTATCCTTGACAGAAAAGGATATGGAACAACCTGGTGTATCTGGAAAGCATCTAGACAAAGGCCATGATGATCGTCTAGAAACAGAAGGCAAAGCATCTAAACAGTATCTGTAATTGCTGAACTTAACACAAGTTAAGAAAGAGCTGCAGACAGACACACAGAGAGTGACTGGATATGATATGGGTGCATATAGTGCTATCTATGGAAGAAATAGGGAGTGTAACTGAAGTACAAGGACAGAGAGTGGGAGGATCATTGGATACAGTGGGAGGGTACTCAGTTTGACATGGGTATGAGGAAACATATTTTCCCAAAGAGAGTTGTGGGTCTTTGGAACAGACTACACAAGTAGGTGGTAGTTTCTGAATATTCAGGAATTTTTAAGAAAGCCTAGGAGAACTAGAAAGGACAGACAAATCAAGCTATTAGATGCACCCAAATGATGTCCTTTAGAAATCACATTATGCAATATAATGTAAGATAAAAGGTGAAGAATGAGGGTTGAAGAGAATGCTACTAGGTGGCAGGTAGAAGTACAAGAGATATAGACAATTTAAATATTTGCATCTGAAATTAGATTTAAGAATATTGAATGCCACCTCAGTGACAGGAAGGAATATGAGCTGCTATAGGAGGTAGGAAGGTACAAGCTAGATATAGTCAGTGTCACCCCTCTATATAGCAGGAGCTCTGAAACCCTTTTCAATTAGTATTTGCTTCTCCCCTCTTCTAGAATCAGTTCTCATGAGAAACCCTATAGGATGTGCAGTTGGAGGTTTTGTAAATTGGTGATAGTGTTGCCTCTATGTATTTGTCAGTTTCAAATAAGAAATCCTGACAGCTGTTTACTTATGTACCAAGCAACTATAGGGATTGTTCAGTTTTCTTGGAGAAGATATGCGAGTTACTGAACAGGTTACAAACCACTGACTGTGCATTCTAACCAGTATACTTCTAATCTCATTTGTAAAAATGACAGAACTATATGGAAGGCTATGACTTGGAGGAAAAGCTTCCCAGATATGTACGTGCATAGTAGGTTGTTAATGGACTGTTGTGCAAATCACAAACTGCTCATAAGAGACATTATGTTCAACCTCAAGGTAGATCATAACAGGATCAGAGCATATTGGATAGAAGATCAGTCACAGACAATGTTGTCATTCCATAAGACTTCAGGTCATAATCCTTGTCACTTGAGTGATGAGATTGAAGTTGGGCAGATGTGGCCAGAGGACAATGAAATTGTCTGTCATATTAGAAACCCTAAGATGTGATAATGGACACCACTGGTGAGGGAAGCTATCAAGCTGCAGAAGATGACTTTCTGGATAATGCTCATAGAAGGCTGTCTTGATTTAGATGAAAGTTATTTGCAGGCCAAAAAGGCTACAATAACAGCAGTTGCCAAAGTTAAACTCAGGAGTAACATAAACAAAAATTATCAGGTGTGCCTAAATTAGTGCCCCTAAACCAGAACCTCTTAAAAAAGGTGGAACCCCACAGTTTTACAAAGCAATGAGCTGCTAACTAACACTTGGAAGATTGTTTTGATGTGGAAAGAACATTCTTAAGAACCTTTTACCAGGTAAATGTGACCTTCTTTTCCAGAGACAATGGCTGACATCCTTATTTGCTTGTAGTCCATCACTGTTCTTATTCAAAGGCCATGGATGGCATCTGTCCAGAGGTGTTAAAGGTATTGGATAGGGCTAGGGTAGCAGGACTAGGACTCCTCTTCATTACCTCATGGAATGTTGAAACAACACCTCTAGACTAGTAATCTACATTTTAAAGAAAGGGGACTACAGCGTGTGTTCCATCTGCAAGTGGGTTAAACTCACCAGACTCCCTGGAAAAGGCTATGCAGAGGGCTGGAGAAGATACATTATCTGGTCATGCTCAGTTGCTTATCAAGGGCTAGTATCCACCACATTATGCATGCACTCAGGTCACTGGATTACAATTACCAGTATGACTCAATCATAGCCCATGTGGGAGTAAATGACCTGAGACATACCTCCCTAGACTATATGAAGAGAGACATCATAGAGCTCTCGGAATATGTGTCTCAGGCTGGTATGAGCCTAGCATTGTCATTCTAAGGGGGGGGCAATATTTGTCAGCATGGAAGGAGATGTCAACATGCTGCTTTGTCAGGGATGGTCTGCACTTCTCCCCTCTAGGCTTTCGAATATTAGCTAAAACATTGTCTTCCCTAATAGTGCCTTTTTTAGGCAATGACAAACTGAAAGTACTTCCGACATAGGAAATTAAAACCAAGAAAATCTAAAGGTATTACTGCTCAATGCTAGGAGCCTAAACAAAAAACTCCACTCCCTGGAAGCTCTCTTTACCCTAGAGAATGCTGATGTTTGTGCAGTCTTTAAGACATGGTTTAAAGCCGTGGAGAGCACACCAGCAGTGCAGGGTTATAATGCCTTCCACACATTTAGGCCAGCTACTTCACAGGCAGGGACTAAAGGTGGAGGTGTCTCTATTTACACAAAAAATAAATATACTTCAAGGCTGGTCAAACAGGACAATGCACTTGAGCTAATCCATGTTCAAATCACCATAGGTAAAATCCAATACCACTTCCTTGCAAGCTATAGGTCCCCCTCTATGACCTAAGAAAACCCATACCATGTATTTAAACTTATTAGAAACACTAACCATCCAACCCAATACCATATTCATGGGTGACTTCAATTACCACACTATTAACTGGGAATCATATATGACACAAAATGTATAAGCACAGAGATTCCTGGATTTTGTAAACACAAACTCCCTGGACCAGTTAGTCAATACACTGACCAGGGGTGCAACCATATTGGACCTGGTCCTGACTAATATGGGCGAGTGCTGCACACCCCTACTGTATTGCCTTCCCTGGTAAGGTAAGACCACAAAATGGTCTCCTTTTAAGTAAAAATAAAACCTGGACCCCAGCTAAGTCTGGAATATTCAAGAACTATTCTAAGGTTAACCTCCTGCTATTAAGTGAGAACATGGCAACATTTCAAGCCCCTATAAACCCTGAGAACACTTATGTCTATGCAGAACTGTTCACAGAAACCCTGTACAAGCATGTTAATAGCTGCAAAGAGGCAGTTGTACCAACCAGGAAGAAGTACAAAACTAACTCAAAAAACAAGCCACCCTAGTGGAATCACAAAATCAATTGGATGTATAAAAGGAAAAAGAAAATCATGGCAAAAAATTAGGAGGTGCAGCACCCATCAGAATAAAAGCACACTCATTAAAATAAACAAACAACTCAGAGGACAAATTAAGTATACCAAACCACATTTGAGGTAAGTTCGGCCTCCCAGGCCAAGGACAACCACAAAGCATTCTTTAGCTATGTCTGCAACCTCAAAGGCAATACACAATTGTGTGCAGAGCTCATTGTAAATGGAGCCACCTATACTGAGCCAGAAGATATAGCAAACCTCATGGCTGATAAATTCAGCTCCAACTTTACTCCTCTCTCTCCCTCAACCTTCCCTCAGGAAATATCATCAAATATAACTCCCCCTACTATCACTAGGGAACAGGTCCTTAATGATCTCTCTAAGACCAAGAACACTGCATCAATGGGCCCAGACAGTATCCCAGGATGCCTTCTAAATAGCATGAAACATGACCTATCAGGGCCTCTGGAATTACTATTTAACTGTAGCCTCCTAACAGGCTTCATAGCTCATGAATGGAGAAAGGCAACAGTCATCCCTCTGCAGAAAGGTGGGCCATCTACAGACCCCGGAAACTACAGACCCATAAGTCTCACTAGTCTTGTATGTAAAGCCATGGAAAGAATTATCATGGAGATGATCAACAGAGATATAGTAAACCTCCAGACACTGGACCCAACCCAATTTGGTTTCGTCAAGGGCAAATCATGCCTACTCAACCTGGTGGACTTCTTTAAGAAGGTCACCAAAGCAATGGATGAGGGCAAAATCATTCACTCTGCCTTCCTTGACCTGGCCAAGGCATTTGACACAATACCTCACTTGGGCATTGTTGACAAACTCAAGAGGTTAGGTACAAACCCATATGTCACCCAGTGGATAGCCAAATGGCTCACAGACATTACCCAGGAAGTTAGAATTGGGGAATCCTCCTCTACAAAGAGGCCAGTCACAAGTGGAGTGTCTCAGGGATCAGTCCTTGGACCAGTCCTTTTTGGCATTTACTTCTCAGAAGTCAAGGCCAATGTCAATGGTCTCTGGCTAACTAAATTTGCAGATGATTGCAAATTAGGAGCCGTCGTTGAATCTCACACTGACACAAATGTTCTCCAAGAGGGGCTGACACAGACAAACAACTGGTGTCAGAGTCATGGACTAAAACTAAATGCCAAGAAGTGCATAATACTATCCTTTGGGAAGTCATCCATCCCTGGTAACTATCATATTGACAACACACCCCTTAGAGCTGACTCAGTAGTCAGGGACTTAGGGACACACATAGATAGTAATCTAGCCTTTGATCATCACATGTCTACAGTGGTGAGGAAATCATTCTATGTTGTGCAACTTATAAACAAAGGTATGGCATCTAATTCCAAGGAAGTCATTGTTTCACTGTATTCGGCATTCATTAGACCTATCATTGAGTACAGTGCCCCCTTTGGTATGTACCTAACCAGACATATCCAACAACTGGAATGTCAACAGAGGTTCCTCACTAAAAGAATACAGGGCATAAGTAATATGTTCTATGCAGACCGCCTCAAGGCCCTATCCCTGTATTCTGTCTCCTACAGGCTTTTGAGGGGAGATCTATGCCTGGCATACAGGGCATTGTCAGACCCCAATCTGATGGACCTCCTGCATATCCACAAAACAAATAGTACCAGAATTACCCATTCTAAAGACTTAAATCTTGTCTGTGATATAAATAGAACCTGCTGGAGAGATAGGTATGTATCTCAGAGACTACCCCATCTATGGAACAGGCTCCCCATCCATGTGAAGCAGAATTCCTCCCTAATCCAGTTCAAGTGCAACTTGTTCACTTGGATGGGAAACCAGAAATTCATCCCTGGTTTAGCACCTATGTCTCTAATGCAAACAGGTAACCTGTAAATAGTTCATCTCCCAAGCCCATGCTTAGCCTTATCAAAGGCATCAGAACTTGTCAGAGATTTGGGATGCATGGCTAGGCTTAAAAAGGCCCTTGTGGTCATTAGTCTAGTAAACACCTATGAACCTATGAACCTATAGTTAAAACTCTCCCTTTCAGATAGAGAATAATTTGAATTCCACACAGGCTGTGGAACATTTAACCAAATCTTTACTCTTAGTCAGTTTTGTGAGTGTCTAAATAAATGTATTAGTTCAGCGTACATTCGTTTTGTGGACTTGTAGAAGGCCCAGTGTGCCATAGCATGTGCTCTTATTAAAGCACTTTAATATCACTTGGCTCTGCTCTTGTACCTCCCCAGGCAAGTCTGGGCCACCATATTCTTTGTAACAACCCTTCCTCTGAAAAGACACCTATCTACCCCTATATACCTCAAAAAAGCAAATTTGCAGTGTAAATTCCCTACTGGCTGCTACCCCCTTGCCCTTACTGCTACTTCTACTGTCTACTTACACCCTGACAAAATTTTCCCACCACCAAAATTCTGACACATACTCACTGCCTTCAACAACTACCTTAGTTTCAATTCAACTGTACATTACTTTATGTCACCTAACAAATATACACACTCCTCACATTTCCTCACCTGCTCTCTTTCTATCACTTCCTCGCTGCTTAATACTGATATCTCATACACCTCTTTTCTCTTATTTGTCCTACCCATAAATGTAAAATTTAAAATTTCACTGTATATGCCAATTTGTCTTATATTAACATGTAATGACTCTATATTGTTTTTAGATTTTCTCTAGTATCGCTATCTTTTCAGTTAGTGTATATCCACACTGTAACTTTAAGCATTACATTTTTCTGTTGTGTAAAACTATTTTGTTACTGCAGCTTTTCTCCCCAAGCCTCTGCTGAAACAGGGCTACCACAACCCAGTCAGACTACCCCAGTCAACAAAAGTAATAAATAAATACATGTGTTGTGAGGGGGTCTTGAAGGGTACAGGGACAACTGTTCAAGTTTTATGGTCCCTGTATGAATGCAGGGAACGTTGTAACTACAGTCTTGTCATTAACTCAAATTTGTTCAAATTTAGTGTCAGGCTTTGCCAAGGGAGTCATCTTCTTACCACTTCCGTGCCTTATTTTCATGAACAGAATGTCAACATGTGCCCAAGATTGGGAGGGTTTCTGGCTTGGAGAGATAGCATAGCTGTTTTCTGCAAATTATGTTATGCTTTTGATCTCATTTGACCATAATATCCAGCATAATGATGTTGCTGTTTGGGGTCATCTGACCAGAATATCTGGCACCTCCTCAAGCAATTTGCTACTCAATGTGAAATGGCTATTATAAGACTCAGTACCTCCAAATCTGAGCTATATTACCCTCTAGAAAAGAGTGGATTGTTCTTTGCTTGTGGAAAGAGAAACTACAGTTAATAATATGGAAATGCTGCATATTCACAAGTCAAATGGCATGTGGGTCACTCACCCAAAGGACCTTAACCTGGTATGTGACATCAACAGAACTTGCAGGAGAGACAGATTTGTGTCTCAGAGGTTGCCCCACCTTTGAAAAAAGCTTCCTATTCATGTTAAACAAAGCCCTTATTCGGCCCAATTTATGCATGATTTGGACAACTGGATGGGTAACTTGAAATTCACCCAAGCAATAAGTGCTGATTTTAGTGACTGCTTGAACCAGACACCCTTGGGAACATGGGTTGAACTTGGCTAGGCTTGGGGGCATTAGGCTAGTAACTTCCTATGATCCTATGTGCCACAGATGGTAGAAAAGGAGATTCAGAAGTATTACTTTATAAGAGATGGTTTGTTTTCTGCAACATACTATATGGGCCTGATGGTGTAGATTTAGGTCACTAGTGTGAGTGTGTGTAGAGCCAATGGTTTTGTAAAGAAAGAGAAGGTCAAATAGGATTGGGTCTTTTATGGCTCAAAAAGCAAGACCTGAGTAAGCTCGGAGCAGCCTGTAGGTTACTGACCATAATGACACTTGTGCTAATCTATTTGGACAGTTGAATTTTATCTATCCATTTTACTTGTCTTGGCCGGTGGCCCATTTTCATTGGAGGACCCAGGGAAAAAAGTTCCACAACAGATTGAAAACATTTAAACAATAGTCGATGAATAATTACATATAAGTAGAGAAAAGCCCCACAACAGATTAAAGTCTTTATAACAGATTGGAATGTACCTTACATACAGGGGTTATGAGCCCCCACAACAGATTGAAATGCATCTACAAAATATTACTAGGAGAAATTGTGATCAAGGATGCAATATATACTGCAAGTAGCAAGACACTTTGCAGAACTGGATAGCCTCTGTCAAGTAAGGTAATATATTGTTATTCAAAATATTAACCATATTTCTAATAATATGGGAAGGTGAGAAATAATAGAGTATTCTAATGCCAAACAAAGTAATAGAATGAGATGGTAAGGAGTAATGTATGGGGGGGGGGGGGATAAGGACATAGACAGATAGCTGATTAGTATCAAAGAGATGAGAATGCTATGGTGCTATAGAAGGACACTAAAGAGGAAATAGATAGCAGTTAAGAGTCAGCTACTAGAATGGAGAGGTAGACGAGCATACATTAGTGGTACGGTGTACTTAAAGGGAGAGCTTCTTTTGATGTTAAGCCATTACAACTTGATAAGATATAGAAGTGTTAGTCACTCAGAATGTGAAAGGCATAGTTAGTATATAGGTGGTCATGCATCAGTTATGAGGGCTGTGCAAGGACAGGTCCAGGTGTCAGACTGAAAGATTTAAGGTCTTTGATTTTCTTGACAAGGTATCTTTGGGTCATTTCTAGTTCATAAATAGGCTTTAATTTATACATACGAAAGGGGCACTGTATTCAACAAATTGTTTTTTTTTTCTTTTTTCTTTTTACTGAATGTTATTATGCTGCATTTTTTCCATTTTTTTTAGCAAGTTATTAGGGATGATAGCAGATGATAATCTTAAATTCAACCTGCATGCATAAAATTGCATTAAAAAATCATCAAAAACTATGAATGCTTTATACAGCCAAAAACGTTCTCACCAACACAACAGAGACTACACTCACCACTACTTACCTCCTCCCCTCACTACTTTATGCTGCTCCCTTCTATTCTAAGCTACAGACATCACAAAAAGCAAAACATGAACAATGCTATAACAAAGTAACTAAATTTACAGCAAATACCCCTTACCCCTTTCAGAACCCACCACTGTATGGCACTAAAAAGCCTAAATTGGTTAGAACTACTCAGTCAACTGACATATACACCTGTAAAATTATCCAGCATCCATCTTTTTGTCCAGCACTAAATATCATTCCACAAAACTATGCTGCCACTTGGTCATTATGATCCAATGACCAAAAACTGCTCTCTGTCCACAACCTGTCAAATTTGCTCAGCATTGTCTGTACTCATCCATGTTGCAGAAGCCTGGAACTCCTTACCTGTATACATCAGATCAATACCTTCACTTCAGTCCCATTCTAAAAGACTTCCTAATCAAAGTATGGCTCTGCTCTTTCTCAGCTCCAGGTTAAACTATATCCCTAAATATGAAAGAGTACCTGTTCATACCTTATACCTCATTACCCCCCTTCACTCACTTCCTAATTTCAATCAACTTCTCTACCCTGACTCCCTATCTAAATATGCCATAATCCTGTTTTTTTTTTCTCACACTTCATATTGCAGTTCTTGTGCATCATACTAAATTACCTTAAATTTCTCTAAATTGGCTAAAACTTTTTCTAAATATTAAATCATTGTCACATAAGTGGCATCTGTTTTTAACCAATGTTGTGACATTTTGCCTAATTTGGTATAATTGTTTAAACTATTGATGTTTTGTATTATTTTTGCAGATTGTAAAATTATTGTTCTTAAAATGTTTTTGTAATACTTTGGAGCTTTTCTCCCTGGGTCTTCACTGAAAATGGGTACCAACCCAGCTGGACTTTCCTGATAATCAAATTTCAATACATCAATTTAACTTGGGACTGTTATCAGTACACCATGTATATGCATGTTATACCTCTTGCTGGAGTTGTTTAGTATAGTAGATATGGGGATAACAGTGCCAGCTTGCAGTCATCAGCAGACTTGGTCAACCACACATCTGGGATCTTGGGCTGGATGTGTACTAAATAAATCCCAAACAAGAGTTCATAGCACTAATCCAAGTGGTACCCTTCTAGTTACAATTTTACATTCAGAGAAGGTACCAACAACTTTCATTACCTGGGATCTGTTGGATATCCAGTTTGTGATAAAGCAGATAACTTGGGGTTTACATTAAGTTTGTCTAAATTTTAACAATGCTAGCATGGAGGATAGTGTCAAAAGCCTTGGCTAGATTGAGATAAGCAATATGTACTGAGTAACCACTTTCCACAGTGTCTGTAACCTTTTCAAAGACACTTTCTAGGTTCAGGAGGCAGGACCTGCCCTTCACAAAACTGACTGGGATCTAGATCCATTAAGACACCGCTATCTACACAAATTAGTTCTGCCAAGCTACATTGCATGGCTTTGCATATAAAGCTGGTAAGGGGGATGGGACTGTAATTGCCTGGATTTGTAGTGGGGTCGTCCTTGTGTAGGGGAGTACAGTGGATGTTCTCCAAACTAGAGGTACAAACCCTTTGGATAGCATGAGCCTGAAATGTTTAAGTAGAGACCCAGATAGTATACACTTGGTACTAATGAGATGCAGCCTGCTATGCTATCTAGTCCTTCGGAAGAAGTAATTTTAGTCTTTAATAGGAATGTTATCACTTTTTTCCAAGAGGTAGTGGTAGCAAGAATGTGTGTAGGTGAGGTAAATTTATCATAATTTGTCTGCTACTACTTTGGCTATATCCTCGAGAATGGAATACGTGATATCATTATAGATGAGCTGAATACATTGTTATACATGGTTCCTTAATTTCTGACATAACTGAAGAAAGATTTGTAGTTTCTTTTGGTGTTTGCACTGACCTTAAGCTCATACTCTGCTTTACATTTTTTAATAATACTGAAGCTCCCTGCTGGCATGTTTCAGTGTGGTCCTGAAATAAGGGGAATGGAATTTCTGAGATAAGAGGATGGAGATTTCCTACAACTTTTCATAATTTTCTGTCCTCTGTTATACAGTTTATTAATGCAGCAGGTTTACGCTTAGTGTAGATGGGTAATGACTTCTCTGTGGATCTGATTAGATGCTGGTAAAAGTCAGAGTGGAATGCAGCAGCCCTCTTACTTGGGTCCATTTGCAGGGGATTGTTGGGAATTTTGCATAGCCTTTTACAAGATGAAGTAGGTTTTCCTGGTGAAGTCCCTAAAGATGGTTTCACTTGGTAGTGAGGGTGGTACCGCTAAGGCTGGCAGAGAAGATGACAGGCTTTTGGTTAGATTTAACTAAGGATGAGAGGTTGTGAGGTGGAGTACAGATAGGGGCTGTGTTGAAAAGGAATAGATCAAGGATATTACAGCCTGTGATGGGTAGTTTTATAATTTGCTCCAGTGCATTGACATTACTAAAACCCAGGAAACACAAAGCATTGTGGCATAGGTAGAGTCAGGTGAGGGAGTCAGTCACCCTAGCCACAAAGTGTTAAGGGGCACAGTCAGCAGATCCCAACTGGTCTTCAGTACATTACCAGCATTCAGAAAAAAAAGAAAGCTGGTACAGTACTGCATTTGTTGTCAGAAATGAAGTGATGAAGTTTCTCCTCATGTAGTGAAAACTGTAGCAGCTGCTTACTACAACTGTAGCAAACATTTAGTAGAGTTTAAAAGGAGGGAAGAGCTCCTTGGGTCCAAGATGAAAAGCTTTATATATATATATATATATATATATATATATATATATATATATATATATATATATATATATATATATATACATACATATATATTATATACTAAGAAAGTATTTGATTTGGTAATTAACCCTTCGGTACTATTAAGGTAATTTTCATGACCTTTTGGGGGATGGGTCTATATTGAATTCTCGAAAGCCGACAATGTTGAATCTGACATTGTCGGCATGAGAATAGCAAAAAGCAGAATGTTGAAGAAGTAAATGGAAATCTCCGTAAGGGGAGATTTCCATTTACTTCAACGTAGTGCTGCCTTGGAGATGGTATATTTAAGTAGCGGGGGGTGTGGGGGGTGCAGGAGGGCTTGCACCCCTACCTACACCATTTAGGTTTTTTTTTGTTTGTTTTAATTTTTTTTTTGGAACATTCGATGTTTTAACAGTTCAATCACTAAGGGTCGACCTTTAGTAATTCGAACTGTTAAGCAGTTCGATGTTCCAATATAAACCCTTGGGGGACATTAACAAGGATCTGTTGCTAGCAAGGAAGTTAGGGTGATGGGTAACTTGACATGAAGTGATGGCATTTCTTACAAATACAAATATTTCCCCACACTTACACAAGGGCCTATAGGCATGATAGGTGTTAATCCCTGGCACAGAGGCAGTTATCCAAGGGCCTATAGGAATGATAAGTGTTAAACCGTGCACAGACGGAGTTACCCAAGGGCCTATAAGAATGAGAGGTGTTAAGCTCTGGCACAGAGGGAGTTACCCAAGGGCCTATAAGAATGATAGCTGTTAAACCCTAGTACAGAGGGAGTTACCCAAGGACCTATAGGAATGCTAAGTGTTAAACCCTGGTACATAGGGAGTTACCCAAGAGCCTACAGGAATGACAAGGGTAAAACCATGGCACAGAGGCAGTTACCCAGGGGCATATAGGAATGATAAGTGTTAAACCCTGCACAGAGGGAGTTACCCAAGGGCCTATGGGAATGATAGGTATTAAACTCTGGCACAGAAGAAGTTACCCAAGGGCCTGTAGGAATGATAGGTGTTAAACCCTGGTACAGAGGGAGTTACCCAAGGACCTATAGGAATGATAAGTATTAAACCCTGGTACAGAGGGAGTTACCCAAGGGTCTATAGGAATGATAGGTGTTAAACCCTGGTACAGAGGGAGTTACCCAAGGACCTATAGGAATGACAAGGGTAAAACCATGGCACAGAGGCAGTTACCCAGGGGCCTATAGGAATGATAAGTGTTAAACTCTGGTACAGTGGGAGTTACCCATGGACCTATAAGAATTATAAGTGTTAAACTCTGGTACAGGGTGAGTTACCCAAGGGTCTATAGGGATGATAAGTATTAAACTCTGGTGCAGAGGGAGTTACCCAAGGACCTATTGTAATGATAGGTGTTAAACCCTGGTACAGAGGGAGTTACCCAAGGATCTATAGGAATGATAAGTGTTAAACCATGGTACAGAGAGAGTTATCCAAGGGCCTATAGGAATTATAAGTGTTAGTCCCTGGTACAGAGGGAGTTACCCAAGGGTCTATAGGAATGATAGGTGTTAAACCCTGGTACAGAGGGAGTTACCCAAGGGCCTATAGGAATGATAAGTGTTAAACCCTGGTACTGAGGTAGTTATCCAAGGGCCTGTAGGAATGATAGATGTTAAACCCTAGTACAGAGTGAGTTACACAAGGGCCTATAGGAATGATAAGTGTTAAACTCTGGTACAGTGGGAGTTACCCATGGGCCTATAAGAATGATGCGTGTTAAACCCTTGCACAGAGGGAGTTACCCGAGGGCCTATAGGAATGATAAGTGTTAAACCCTGGTACAGGGTGAGTTACGCAAGGGCCTATAGAATGATAATTGTTAAACCCCTGGCACAGAGGGAGTTACCCAAGGGTCTATAGGGATGATAAATGTTAAACCCTGGTACAGAGGGAGTTACCCAAGGACCTATAGGAATGATAAGTGTTAAACCCTGGTACATAGGGAGTTAGCCAAGGGCCTATAGGAATGACAAGTGTTAAACCATGGCACAGAGGCAGTTACCCATGGGCCTATAGGAATGATAAGTATTAAACCCTGATACAGACGGAGTTACCCAAGGGCCTATAGGAATAATAAGTATTAAACTCCGGTAAAGAGTGAGTTATCCAATGACCTATAGGAATGATAATTGTTGATCCCTGGTACATAGGGAGTTAGCCAAGGGCCAATAAGAATGATAGGTGTTAAACCGAGGTACAGATGGAGTTACCCAAGGACCTATAGGAATGATAAGTGTTAAACCCTGGTACAGACGGAGTTACCCAAGGGCCTATAGGAATTATAAGTATTAAACGCTGGTGCACAGGGAGTTATCCAAGGGCCTATAAGAATGATAGGTGTTAAACTCTGGTATAGAAGGAGTGCTGACACTGCTTTGAAACCATGTCTTAGTACCTACATAAATATGAATGTGTCTGAGTTGCAGGAGGGAGTTACCTTCAGACATCTTTCTGTTTAGACTCTTAGCATTTAGTAGTGCTACCATTAGGTTGTCTGAACTGGAGTTTGAGTTTGCTTTGTAAGAATGTCCAACAGGAGAACACTGCCTACAAAAAGGCATTATTGGGGTAGCAAAGACTTTAATCAGTGTGCAGAAGCCCTGGTATGAGAGGTGCAAGCCATCCATGAAAAAACAGGAAGTCGTACCTGTCAATTAGGGTTACCACCTGTCCCACTTTGCGAGGGACAGTCCCTCTTTGGGCAGTTGTGTCCTGCAAAAAAATTGAAAAAATGGCAAATGTCCTGAGATTTTAGGACAAAAATATTTCCTGTATTTTATGTAATAGTTGTATAAAACAGTCATTCTGTAGCTGAAACACCTAAATGTTATAAGAAACAGAATAAGCAACCAAAATGCTACAAGAATAACCTTTTATTTAGGCAAAAACCTAAAGTTATGTCCTTTGTACTGGCTGTGGGTATGTTTTGCCCTGCAAAATCTGACATTTGTACCCAAAATGTCCCACTTTGGGCATTTGAAAAGGTGGCAACCCTACTGTCAATCCATTCCAGGCTGACATATACTGGATCCCCTTAGCATGGCACCAACTATTTAGCCAATTGTTAAAGCCAAATTATCTTGTTTTGGTATTTCAGCATCATTCTAGCTGAAGGCAAGATACTAATCAACACTAATCAAGTTACTAATCAAGATACTAATCAAGACTAATCAAGATACTAATCAAGAATAATAAAAAATAATCAAGATACTAATCAAGACTAATCAAGTTACTAATCAAGATACTAATCAAGACTAATCAAGTTACTAATCAAGAATAATAAAAAATAATCAAGATACTAATCAACACTAATCAAGTTACTAATCAAGATACTAATCAAGACTAATCAAGATACTAATCAAGAATAATAAAAAATAATCAAGATACTAATCAAGACTAATCAAGTTACTAATCAAGATACTAATCAAGACTAATCAAGTTACTAATCAAGAATAATAAAAAATAATCAAGATACTAATCAACACTAATCAAGTTACTAATCAAGATACTAATCAAGACTAATCAAGACTAATCAAGAATAATCAAGATATTAATCAAGACTAATCAAGTTACTAATCAAGATACTAATCAAGACTAATCAAGTTACTAATCAAGATACTAATCAAGAATAATCAAAAATAATCAAGATACTAATCAAGAATAATCAAAAATAATCAAGATACTAATCAAGAATAATAAAAAATAATCAAGATATTAATCAAGAATAATCAAAAATAATCAAGATACTTATCAAAACTAGTCAAGAATAATCAAGACTAATCAAGATACTAATCAAGAATAATAAAAAATAATCAAGATATTAATCAAGAATAATCAAAAATAATCAAGTTACTAATCAAGATACTAATCAAGACTAATCAAGACTAATCAAGATACTAATCAAGACTAATCAAGACTAATCAAGAGTAATCAATATACTAATTAAGAATAATCAGGACTAAAGACTAATCAAGATACTAATCAAGACTAGTTGAGAGTATTCTCTTTCCTGCCTCAGCAATTTCAGTCATGTCTTTCTGTATGTTCTTCTTGTGCCTGAGGTCCTTCATTCCCACATGGTCCACTGTAAGGTCATAGTCACATCTGGCTGGTTTAAGAGGCCTTGTGATAACACAGATCCTGGCACCAGTCAAACAGCTAGCAGTCACCCTGTTCTTATCTGGTCTGGTGAATGTGAAGTCTGTATGCCTAACTATAGAGTCACCTATGACTAAAACATTTCCTTGTGCAGAAACAGACTTAGTGGACCTTATGGGTTTGGTCTGTTTCCCTGGTGAGTCGTCGATGAGCTGTGTGGGTTTACAGTATATGTGTGTGTGGAAAGGAGCACATGTTGCATTGTGTGCTGGATGATGGGATAGTTTAGAGTGTGTTCTCAGAAGCTCTGACAAAGTTTTATCTTTACACCCGCAGCACATCTGATGTGCCTGGTGTTGTGCTGTTATTATTGTATTGTTGTGGAGATATGATACTTACCAGTAATGGGTGGATATAAAAGGCTTGTCTCTATGTTTCATAAATATTTTCATCTCTTGCAGGCTACACTATGAACTTGAAGAATCAATGAACAGTCAATAAGCACAATGCAGTTTCTTTACAGGCTTAGAACACCTAATGTATGATCAGACTGGCCCCATACAACAAATATTAGCAAAGTCTGTCGCTGACCCACGGGGCTTCAGTATGCCTTGTACCTCTACAAGTATGAAGTATGGAATGCAGTAATATGTGGCCATCAACTCTTATTTTCTGTTTTCTTTTTCAGACCGTGCAAGAATTGAACAAGGATTGCCTGATGTTGCTACCATCATGGAAGATAAGGTAATGTCATTTGCTTCTCTGTTGACTCAAAGACTAAATAACAGAAATCAATACTCCACGAAACAGACTTTCTACAGATAGCATATAGCATAGTTAGATGAAAGTCCATATTGTTTTTATCCTCAAATTATAAGTGCATCCTACATCCTGTGTTTAATTTTACTCCAGTATTAAACTTCTAAAATCAGCTTCACACCAAGAAACTTCAAGTTGCTTACTTTGCCATTTCATTTAAAATAGCCATTTGTTCAGAACTAAATTATATTCATTCATTTTCTGACACCCATTTTATTCTATTCAAGGCCATAAAGAATGTTGAACTTATGCCAGGAATTAGCAGCATAAGGCAGACAACCAGATGAGGGCAGAAAACCAGTCTGTTTCAGGATGTATGCATGTACTGACATATACGTCATAATCATGTCTGTGTGTGTCTGTGTGTGTGTGTGTATAGGCATGCATGTACACATGCACATACACATGCATTCACACACTCTAGCAATTAAGTTACAAGCAAACGGAGAGAAAAAGAGAGAGACACACACACACAGACACACAAACGCGCGCGCACACACACACACACACACACACACACACACACACACACACACACACACACACACACAAAACAGCTTTTGTACATTAAATAGAGAAGAAGGCTGATTATGAATAGTTACTTGGGAAAATGGATGCTCACTACATGCTTTAATTAGGTAAGGCTGGTAAAATGGGTAGACTAGACTGTAGAGCAGTTCTGTACAATGAATACCTCTGAGTCTGTTTTATAGGCAGGATATGTACGTATCTTCTGAATAATTAAGTTACTTCAGGTAATGTTCTGCAGTTTACAAGATACCACCTTAATGAGTACAGAGAGTATACGACACACTGTTAATGTGATCTGCAAATGTTTGTGATGCTGTCCAGCACTGCCAATTCCTTTGCATCAGAATGTTTCTGGTTATATACTTTGTGATTTCCACTCCAGTTCAGCTTAACTGTCAGTAAGGAAGGATTAATTAAACATTGTTTAGTCACATAGAATTAGGACAGCAATTTATAATCGGCAGATTGTCACAATGCATTTTAGGTTGTAAGTTAAATCAACAGGATTTGTTTTTACTAAATTTGTTTTATAATTACAGTGGTTTTAAGAAATTTACAGGCTGCAGCAGAAAAAGTGTCAGCTTGTATGATAAATGATATGTGCATTGTGAATAACGAAGGATTGTAAAGAGAAACAAAGCAATCCCTCTTCATTTGGCTTAATCAGAGCTCACATCTGTTCACTAATTAACATGGTAACTTAACAATGAACTGTTACACTTGTCTTAACAGACCCTGATTCTGACATGTTCCGTGTCTGGAGATCCAGCCCCTGAAGTCTCCTGGCTGAAAAATGAGAAGCCTCTTCCAGTTGAGCGTTGTGAAGTGTCCATCAAGGGAAAGATTGTTACACTCACTATCAAACAGGTTACTGGTGAAGATTCAGGAATGTATGAACTCCTCGTCAAGAACAAACATGGATCAGAGAGTGTGAAAGTCACTGTAAGTGTTTACAAACATGGAGAAGAACCTTTGGAGGCCCACAAACTAGCTTTAGGGCAGTCAGGAAAAGCACTTTAAAGACAAAAACACGTATACCATTTAAAGTGGAAGTGACCTGATAATGTACCGTGGAGAATAATACAATAAAAAAGCTTTCCTGTAACGAAAATTGAACATGTAGTCAATAGGCAAAATTAATGTAGTATTAGATACTTCTATAAATAAATAATGCACTAAAGCAGAAATGCATATTATTATTGATGTTACCACTGCATATTGTATTCTGTTTCAAACCATTTTGCTTATGTTGTAACTGAAATTTTTGATGTGTATGTTATGTTTTGCTATTTTTTATGATCGCAATAATTAATAAATAAGCATGGCTTTAAGATAGCAGTGCAACACATTTGCACAAAAATTTCTTGACCTTAAGGATTTTTCTACAAAACGTTTAGGCACGTCTGAATTTCATGTCATGGTAAATAATGTAGTTAGATAAAATGTGCAGTATACTTTCCTAGTGCCTTGTTTTTCACAAGAAAATGCATAGTTGTCACAGCATTTTAAAAGTGAAATTGCATAAAAAAGAAGAAAAATGCAAAATTACTTGGTATTGCACTGTAGGAAAAAAAAACTAGTTTCACAGACATGGTCATACATGATCAGAGTACATGGGGAAAAACATTTGGTAAAGCTAATTTTATTCTACTGGTCTTTTTTTTATTATTGATAGCCCAACAATTTTTACTGTGCTGTGTTTTAAGCTTCCATTATTCTTTTTATCATGAACAGTTCAGCAATTTTTACTGTGCAATGTTTTTTAAGCTCAAAGTTTTATATGGACACTAGCATATAGAAAAGAGAATAAACAGCATAAGGAATATTTGTTTCTACTAATCTGTGATATGGCACCTCAAATATTTTGTTCAGTTCTGGAAACTCTCATTTCCAAATGTGTATTGTTTAGATAAAAGCAAAAGTAAAGTGATGTAAGCAATATGCAAAGGCTGCATTTTAAGTCAACATGTCCTGTGCGAATGTAGCCAGGAGTGGAAGATGCAGGGTAGGTAAAAGAACTCTAGAGGTCTAATAAAGATAAAGTGCAAAAGGAAAACTTTATTCAGAAGGATATGTCTCTAGAGCAGATTAATACACCTGGGCCCAATTAAGGTCATTAAGGACTACCCGAGGGAAGTAGATGTGCATCTAAAACGTGTAATTCTGGAGCAGTTTCAAGCAAGGAAGAATGATGGTGTGATTACAAAAATGGCCAGGAAAAGCATAAGGAAATATGAGAAGGAAAGAAGGGAGAGTGAAGAATCATCAGTGGGTGGCTCAAGTAGGACTTAAATAAAGGCCATGAGGTAAGTCGACTTATGGACTTTGAGGCCCTTGTATGACACTGGGTCTGGTTTCCAGATATATATACAGCATGTATAAGAATTATGCTCTGTTAATGTAAACCAGATTAATAAAAATCAGGTCTGCCTTTTTCCTCATTTGTGTATGTAGCCCTGGAGGTGATTATAATTAAGTTATGAGCATATGGAGGGAAAGCCCCTACCGGGGGGGGGGGTTTATGGACCCTCTCCAAAAAATTGCTAAAGGGTTACACCTGTAATGGATAAAAAGGCAAAAAAAGACAGTCTGAAGAAGTCAAGACTTTTTTTATTTGTTTGTTTTTATTAATGCAGCATAAATAAATTCTCTATCTTTAATACATACACAAAGACAAGTACAAACAGTCACATACTGACACACACACATGCATGGACATACATGCATTCCACACACACATATGGACACATGCATGCACATACACATACGAACACACACATGTATGTGCATACTATACACACACACACACAAACACACACATGCACACACACACACACACACACACACACACACACACACACACACACACACACACACACACACACACACACACACACTTTAAGTAACTGTATGATCCTTTAAGTACTGCTATATCAACTGAACATTTCATCAACATTTACAGACTTCCCCTGAATAAGTTGTAAGGGGTGAAGCCCCCAAATAGTGTGGAGACTTGCATCTACTTCACTCAGTACTACTAAGTTATTTTTGCATAAATTAATATCATTGAAATAGTCTCTCCATTTAACTAGTTTAATTTACCAGATCTGTTTCTTCAGAAAGTGGCTAAAAACAAGAAATGTTTACATTAATGCATCAACATTTGTTATTGTTTGTTTACTGAAGTTAGATTATATTTATACCTGAATGTAGAAAATACTGAATATGCAATAGTATTTCTCTAAGCTGTATTCTAATTGTACAGTGAAACATATCCTGATACTCCTGACAACTGAGCTCTTACTTAAAATGCAAACGTGTGCAATAATAAATATTAATAAACACTGCCTACCAAGGCCAATTGCTGCACAGAATTTCTTTTGATCTCATGTTATCTTTTTTCATCATTTGTGTTTATTGTTTATGCCTGTCTAGCTCACCTATCAATCAGAAGTGTGTGTGTGTGTGTGTGTGTGTGTGTGTGTGTGTGTGTGTGTGTGTGTGTGTGCGCATTACTTCATTCTTTCTGAAATTTTCAATTTGATATTCTGCATATATCACTGCACCTATTACATTTCAAAGTGAGACGTGAGAAATGCCATCACTAACCATTCTAATGTTTGCTCCAGCTCATGCAAGCATCTGTTTTCTGCACTTGAGAAGATACAACCTTGCCTCATGGAGGTGACTGGAAAAATAAATTGGAATTTTATGAGTTATTGTGGCAACTCACAACCGAGGCAACAAGTTCTCTAGATCTCAGTGTGAATGTCACTACAGCGAGTGTGTTAAGAATGAAATCTGCTACCCTTTAAAAGTTAAAGGGTTAAAAGTGTTTTCATTTGTTTTTGTTTTGTGTCCTAACACTTTGTTCTTATTCACAGTGTGAGTTTTTTTTCATTTATTATAACAGGTACTGGTAGTGTAGCTGAAACATTTTGTACTCTAGCAGTTTACAGTATTCTACCACTTAGTGATTACAGGAAAGATACATTGTCACTCTACTTCCTGGTCACATGATGGGTTCTTAAATTTTAAATATCTGGGACTGCCCATAGTGTATGTCCTGATGAAGTCTGACACTTAATAGGATGAAAGCACTCGACTATTCTACTTTTTTATTGATTTTTTTATTAAAAAGCTTTTGCATAGCTTTATTGGGAGAGGTGATAATGCATTTTTAAGGTTCTAAGGTTCTATTTGATATTTATGAATTTCTGTGGATTTGCCAAGGATTTTTGTTTTTTATATATATATATATATATATATATATATATATATATATGACTGTGATGGTGGTGCTGCAGTAGTGTTGTTGCCTCACAGTAAGACGCTGTCCTGTTCAATTCTCAGCTAGAGCATCTTCGGTGTGGAGACATACATTAATAGGCGTACCTTCGTTGAAGGTTGTGTGTCAGGGCTGGCAACTCGGCACGTAAAAATTTACTGCCAATCATTAGCGGACCGGAGTTCCGCTGTGTCGACCCCTAACCGGGAAAAGCCGAAAGACACAACTATATATATATATATATATATATATATATATATATATATATTTCAATATCTGACAATATTTAATATCCAGGTCTTGAATACAAGGAAGCTGCACTCACCCTCCCTTCCCCGGCCTTTTCCTTATAATAATGATTATTGCCTGATTCAATGGTCTGTCACTCTTACAGTACAATGCTATAGTGTGATTAAATGCATCCCTCAGTGACTTACAGCCAGGCAGGTAATTTCCTGTATAAAATCTAGCGTCATGTTATCCAAAATACATTGAAAAATGCAAAGAAAGGTGATTCAACAATCTAATCTAACAACGGTGACTTTCACAGTCTCTAATCTGATGGTCAAGCAATCTTCTGTGATTGCTTTTCCCTGTGGAGACTCACTACAGGTCTGGGAATTATTTTACTCTTAGAGCAAAAGTAAATGATTCTGACTGGTGGAAATTACGAGTGTGAGACAGCCATTGGCTAAACTATGACTCAGGAAAGCTAGATCACGAGGTATAGTAGATTCATTCTACATTCTGTATAGAATATTTCAATGACGTTAAAAGAATGAATTCTGAGATTTGTAAGATGTCTTTCGATTGTGGGGTGGTAAGTTATGTTTGCATGGCTCAGTTAATAAAGTAAGACCTTTTTGTTTACCTTATTCTGGTTTGTATCTTCTTATTTTATGGTAAAAAACTGTCTCGTTTAATTTCCAGTTTTACAGAACTTGCATTTCTCTGTTTCTTCCACATGTTCAATAGACTTTCTAAACCAACATGTACATAGTCCACTATCCTGGACCACCAATATTAACCTTTCAACTTTTGATTTAAGTTCACCTCTCCTTAATCTTTCCTGCATCTGATCCTGATTGACATGAAGTTGTTCTAGGACTTTTCTGTACTTGCAACTATATTTATGCCTTTTCCACATATTTTGCCTTCTCATCTGATCATTCACCTTATATTCTTTCATTTGTTTTTTGGCACATTTAGTTTCTGCCTGTCTTTTGTCTACTTCTAGTCTGATTTCCCACTTGACACAGATATGCTTCTGCTCAACTAAGGAGGGAAGTCATCTTAGACTTGCTCACTTCATGTTTTAAAACCATCACTATGTTTGGATCTGATGAGGTCAGGAGATATGTATGCCATCCTACAATTGCACATGGAATCAGATTTAAGGAGGCCCATACCTCCTTCAGAAAGACAACTATATAATCTTAGTATACACTGATTTTTACATATCATTTGATAAGTGTAAAGCACTTTTCTTGTTTACCTGTCCAACTGATCTGATATCTTTTGGGGCCAGTCAATCACCCCAAAACTGGAAGTCAGAACTGGAAGAGCACATTGATGTATAGCGTGAACTTTGTTCCTAGATGACAGGGTTGTCTTCAGTGTTAATTTTAGTCTTCTAAAATATTCCTTACTGAATTTTCTTCACATTTATTCATGTTTTATTGTCAGTCCTTCATCAATTCCCAAATATTTATACACTCCCTCCTGATGAAGTTTCTTTATATCACATTCTTGTCCCAGAGTGATATTTCTTTGGTACTGCAGCTTTCCTGCTTTAAATGTTGCTTTTGCACATTTATCAAGAACAAATGACATTCTTATATCATCTGAGAAAGCTGACCACTTCCATATCTGCTTTCAGCTTCTCTTCTGATGAACTATACAGTTTTAAATCATCCACAAAAAGAAGATGAGTAGTCTTTACATGCTGTTGTTTTCTGGGGAGCCAAATTGTCACCATAACCTAATCTGACAAGTTAATGGGTTAAGGACAAAACAAAAGAAAATTGATGGCAGAGTCACCCTGGAATATCCCCCTTTGAATTTTTATCCCCAAGATAACAAATTGTACTTTTATAATGGCTTAACTGCAAAGTGGTTTGCCACTGTTTTGTGGCCACTGTAATGTAAATGATCAATGTAGGATGTATCTTATACATCTGTAAGCAGTCCTTTATCCATGAATGTGGGATGCTGTGAAATGCTTTTTTGTAATGTAGCCATGCCATCTTTAGATTCTTTCCCTTTAGACAATTCTCCATTATGACTTTATTTAACAGCAAATGATCCTTTGTTCCATATGACTTTCTTTTGTTACCCCTTTGTTCTATTGCCATGATTGATTTTTCTTCTAAATGATTATAAACTCTGTCAGCATCAATTCCAGAATATAGTTTATACATCATCGGAAGGCAAGATGTTAAGTTGTCCAATCTCACATTCGTTCTTGCTGGATGGGTTCGGAGCCGATCCTTGGCTCCAACTCGGCCACTTACTATACCTTGAGAGCACTTTACCGGCTCAAGGCTACCCCTATCCCAGAATGCCCAGCGTCAGCTACCCTGATCTCATTTGCCGCTTTAGCTGCGAGGTTGCAATCAATACTGGCTCAGGCTTAGTATAATTTTTTTTCTCTATTAAACTCAATATTGTGATTAAAATTTGATATATATTTTCTCTCTTGTAGTAGTTTGTAAGTTCCTCTTATTGTAAACCCCTTATCTCGTTCTTGCTGTGTTTTTTTCTGCTGTGTTGGCCGTCACCCCTTAGTCACTAGGCTTTCTGTTATTCCCTGAACTCGTTTAACTTAGAGAGTTCTCCCCCCCCCTTAAGGACAGCCGTTTAAGTTATAGGCTCACCTTTAAGGTCTTTATAAATTTTTAGTTACTATTGTAATTTGTCTTTTGGTAAAATGTCTAAAGAAGTTAAAACCTCTGGTTTTAAAAAGTGTGACTCATGCTGTCAGAAGATGTCTCTGACAGATGGGCACATTAGTTGTGTTTAATGCTTGGGGGCTCTGCACCTGCAGGACTCTTGTGCTATTTGTCATGCCTTTTGTCCAAAGGAGTGGAAAAACAAGCTTATCCTCCGTGGAATGTTGAAACAGGATTCTCCGGCTAAAGCATCTCAGCCAGTGAAACCTTTGAAACCAGTCAAGCCATCGGCTCCATGTTCGGAACCAACCTGTGAGCTTGACAAACCAAATGTGTCGGTGCAATCTGGCACTGACAAGACTACCTCTCTGTCAGCTCCAATTGTTACTTCGGAGCCATCTTGGAGCCACAAACGAGCTAGGTCTCCTTCATTGGAGCCAATTCGCTCGGTGCCACAATCACCCTTACTTCAAAGTAAGTCTAGTCATTGCTCATCTTCCCACTCCTCTCGATCCTCGAGGTTATCGGATCAGGATGTGGAGAAAGTGGTCAGTAGGTTGCTGAAGTCACAGGCCCTTGCTAAAATGCTTTTGAGTCTGCCTCAACAGGTGTCAGCACCATCCGCTTTGATTTTGATTCCTGCTCTGACTATACTTAGTTCAGAGCCGGAGTCCATGGACACTCCGATAGTGGTTCCTCTGGTTCCAATGACATCCTCTTCTACTCCGACGTTGGCTCTGATTACCTCGGTTCTTCCTCCCATCAAGGTATCTGGGCACAGAAGCTCTCTCGTCGGCTCCGAGGGGGGGAAGTGGCATCGGACCCTTGTCTGACCCCGCTCTCCCTCTTGGAGTATCGGCCTAGTTGAGCTCAGCTCCCACATCGGCCTCGGAGCCATCACCCTCGGTGCAGGGTGGGATTCCTGTCTCTTCAGAGCTGGAGCCCTCCTTGTGTTGAGACTGCAGCACCTTCAAGGTCATGTGGAGAGTGCTGTCCACACAAACTACTCCACTATCGGCTCCATCGGCTCCGCCCCCCCTCAGTGCTGTGACAACCTCTGCTCCTCCTCCAGCCCCAAAGCGTAGGGAACCTATGCCCCCGGACACCCTATTGCATGAGCCCTCTTCTTCTGGAACCTCCCCAGAGCATTCTGAGCAGGCTTTCCGGAAGAAAAGTGCAAGAGGAAGCACCAAGACTCCCCTGAGTCTGTCACCTCAGATACAGACCTGGATGAATTGGAGGGGTCCCCAAGGTGCCCCTCTGAAGATGTTTCCTTTTTGGACATCCTTGAGATTCTCAGGCAGAGGCATAGCTGGACATCCCTAGCCCCTTCTGAGGATGAGTCTGTATACCTGGACGCATTTGGTTCCCAACCTTCCACCTCCTAGGTGTCTCCTCCTTTTGATCCACTCATGTCTGTAGTGTCTCAAAAGGCTTGGCCAGCTCCTGATTCCATGGAACCTGTCCCGAGGAGACCCAATAAATTTATCACAGTTCCCCAAGACAAACAATTTTTAACTAAAGGTGTTCCAGTTGATGACATGGTGTGGTGGTAGCAGCAGCTACAAATAGAGAGTTAGCTGAAACCTCCTCATCTGTCCATCCACTGAATAAAGACTCTTGTACAATGGACAGATATGGGAACTGGATGTTTTCATCAGCGACCGTCTCATTCGGTCCCTGAACTATCTTTCCCATTTCACTAGGCTTCAGAGGGATCTCCTATAAGACCTTGGAGATACCCTAAAAGATCCCTCAACTGAGGGAGCTTCAGCCAAGGTAGCTACCCAGCTGGTGGCTCTTAATTCAATAGTCAACTCCTCCATGAGACTTATTTCATACACAGCCGATGGAGCGAGTAGAGCTGCAGGAACAGGAGTGGCTCTTAGGAGACATTCTTGGCTGCAGCTGTGTCAGTTTGTGGAACCTTTCAGAGCGTCGTTTACCAATACCCCCTTTGATGGCTCATCTCTCTTTGGGCCTCAGGTGAAAGACATGCTTACCAGGTGCCAGCAGGAAGGCAAGATGCTCTCTGATGTTGGAGTCTGTTTTTCCGCTCCTACCAGACCATACCCAAAGGGTCAGAAAGGTGGAAAGATGTGATTTCAGAAATCCCAGGGACCCTTGCCTGATGCACATGGTGATTTTCCCCCAGGGGCAGAGGGGGAAATAATAACAATGGCAGATGCCGCCCTTATGGCAGAGGGGGTCTGCAAAATCAGGGTGACAGAGATACGTTCTCTTCCAAACCTTATCATCATCCCTGAAAGGATGTCCAACTGCTCAACTCTGGAGGCAGTCGGGGGAAGGCTTTCATTGTACCCAGTCACCTGGCAAAATATTACAAAAGACAAATGGGTACTAGCCATTATATCCAGAGGTTACAAGATTCCCTTTAATCAACCCCCTTTTGTTTAAAAAAATCCATCCCAGATGTTCCACCCAATCTAAGGGATCAGGCAGTCACAAAAGTTTCAAGACTGCTAGAAAAAAGAGCCATCCAGGAAGTCCCTGCAGACCAATAGTGCCCAAAAAGACAGGGGACTGGAGACCAATTCTGGATCTCAACAGGTTAAACAAATCTATACAAAAAGAAAAGTTTGGATGGTAACACTGCAGTCCATTCTCCCCTTTCTGGGTCAGGACAATTGGATGTGCTCCATAGATCTTCAGGACGCGTACAATCATATAAAAATGGACAGATGGTCCAGGAGATTTCTACGCTTCCGGCTGGGGGCCATCATTACAATTCAGAGCTCTGTCTTTGGTCTCACCACAGCCCCCAGGATGTTCACCAAATGCATGGCAGTAGTCATGGCTCACCTGAGATGTCTAGGATTCCAGGTGTTTCCTTATCTGGATGACTGGCTCCTCATTGCTACCACCAGGCAACAACTTGTAGAGGCACGAGATTATACCATCACATCCTGTGCTCAACTAGGCATCACAATAAACTTAGAAAAATCTGCCTTGTTGCCCTGTCAATCTATTACATACATAGGAGCAGAGCTAAACACAAGAAAAATGATTGCAAAAATGCCTCAGGAAAGAGTTTCCATTATTCGAAAACAGGTGTCACTTCTCCTGAGGAGCAAAAGAATTCAAGTCAAATATGTTCTTCAAGCTCTAGGGTCCATGGCAGCAGCCATTCTTCTAGTTCCCTTAGCATGCTTTCACATGAGAATGCTTCAGTGGCTTCTTTTCACACAATGGTCCATCCAGGAATTACCCATGTCTCACATGATGCTAATTATGGAATTTTGCAAAAGACACCTTTCCTAGTGAATGGTCTCCCCACTAGTTACTCAGGGAAGATCTTTCATGCAACCCCATCCAGTCACCACAGTGACCACGGATGCTTCCCTGATAGGGTGGGGGGGGGGGCATTATCTAGGGAAGACAGTTCAAGGCACTTGGCAACCTCACGAGTACCACTTGCACATCAACGTCTTGGAGATGAGAGCCATGCTCCTAGCATTGCAAGCTCTTCAAGACTCTGCCCCTGCCAGGACTATTGCAATACAGACAGACAATATGTCAGTGGTTTGGTACATCAACAAACAGGTCGGAACCAGATCTTACACCTTGTGCCGAGAGGGCCTCAGACAGTCGCAATGAGCGATTTCCTCCCAACATTTTCTGACAGCAATGCATATCCTTGGGACATCCAGTGTAATAGCGGACAGGCTCAGCAGGGCTATCCTCATGCCTCACAAGTGGTCTCTGAAACAGGAAATTGTGGGTCTTATTTTCTGCAAATGGGGCCAGTCTTGCTGCGATCTCTTTGCCTCTCCCCTCAACAATAAATGCAGCAGCTACTTCTCCCTTGTTCCTCCTCCAGGTCAGACACCCAGGGATGCTCTAGTCCATGATTGGCCTCAGGGACTCCTTTATGCATTTCCCCCCTTTCCCCTAATTCCAAAAGTAATTCAGAAAGCAACATTTTTGGGTTGCAAAATGATCATCATTGCACCCTATTGGCCTCGACAGATTTGGTTTCCGAGCCTTCACCTCCACCTTCTAGCCCAGCCTTGGATTCTGGACCCAGTACCGGACTTCTTGATTCATCAATCAGGTGGGCTACACCAGTCCCTCCAATCTCACAAGCTCACAGCTTGGTTACTCCACTTCCAATCCTAGCCAGGCTCCCCAATATTTCCCCAGCAGTGCATGATATTATTGTTTCCTCCCATAAGGCAAATACAAGGAAAGTCTATGCTAGCAAATGGAAAAGATTCCCTTACTGGGCAGAATCCAGAAATTTAGATCCTTTTTACAGCTCCTATACACGAGATTTTGGATTTCTTAGCACAACTGTTTCATTCTGGTACAGCGGCTGCTGCCATCAGAGTACAATTAGCTGCCATTTCAAATTTTCATGTTGTTTCTAACTCATGCATAATGTCTCACAAACTCTGCAAGGCCTTCATGAGAGGTACACCTCTACTTAGATCCCCAGTGAAAGAGCCCCTTCCACCTTGGGATCTCAATTTGGTTCTGGCATCCTTGATACTGCCACCCTTTGAACCAGCAACATCATGTTCCTTGAAATTTCTCTCTTGGAAAACTCTTTTCTTAGTTGCTATTATGTCTGCCAGATGTGTTTCAGAACTTCATGCACTATATGTTCGCCCTCCATACCTAGTTTTTCACAAAGACAGAGTTTCTCTGAGAACCAACCCATCATTTCTACCTAAAGTTTGTTCAGAACACAATTTGAATCAATCCATTGACCTTCCTGACTTTTTCCCTAATCATTCCAACAAGGCAGAATACAGATTACACCAATTGGATGTGCATAGACAACTGCATTTCTATCTCAAGGATAAAGTCCAAACAGGAAAACCTCACCTAAGGCAACTGCTCACAGCAAACAGCAACACAAGTCCATAAAAAGCTTTTTATGGACTTGCATTTCTATCTCCATAGAACTAAAGAGATGAGAAAATCAGATCAGTTGTTCATTTCATTTGCTAACAACAAACAAGGCCTTCCAGTTTCTAAAGTAACATTGTCAAAATGGTTATCAAACACCATAGCGCATACCTACCATTTGTGACAAAAAGATCTTCCCACAAAACCCAAAGGTCATTCAACCAGCTCAGTAGCTACTCCGGTAGCGTTTCAATCTATATTGCCCATAGATTCAATTTGTGCATCAGCTACTTGGGCAGATCCTCATATATTCATTTATCATTACAAAGTAGATGTCGTCTCCCGGGGCAGGGTTTCCTTTGGTTCCACAGTCCTGAAGAGTCTGTTCTAATGAGCCACCCAGGATTGAGGTGCTAGGGATGCTGTCCCATCCAGCAAGAATGAAGGTGAGATTGGACAACTTAACATAAAGAAGTTATGCACCTACCATAACTTTCCATGTTAGTTGTCCTTCATCTCGCCTTCCTTCTTGCATCCCTCCCTCTGTCCCCCTTCCTCGAGGATTGAGAGGAGTTTCTCAATGGTTTCACTGGCTAATTTGTTTTGTTATTAGTTGCTTCCCAACTAAACCATGACAATTAACTGTATATCCAGGTCTATTACTGGATTATTTCCTATAATTATATCTAGTGTGAGCTATCTCAAATGAGATCTGAGTAGCTGATGCTGGGCATTCTGGGATAGGGGGTAGCCTCGAGCCGGTAAAGAGCTCTTGAGCTATAGTAAATGGCCGAGTCAGAGCCGAGGATTGGCACCGAACCCATCCAGCAAGAAGGAAGGTGAGATAAAGGACAACTAACATGGAACGTTATGGTAGGTACATAGCTTCTTTTTATTGGACAAGAATTTTTAAGATAGCTTGCAGGTTCGCTCTTAAGGAGGGGTACCATTTTTCCTGTTGTTAACCAGGTTGGTGTCTGTTCAGGGTGTGCATATAAGTAGTTCATACTCAGTGTGAAGATGTTAATGCTTTTAGCCAGAAGTTAAGTACTGCATCTGGGCCTGGGCTTTTCCAATTAGGAGCTTTTCTTAATTTTGTTTCAATTTCTCCGGCCATTTCTTCACACTATTTCTTGTCCTGTACATTTGAACATCTTACTGTTTCTTTTACTTCTATCCATTGTTATGCTCCACAGGGTCTTCATTGATATTTCTCCAAAATGTGTCTGTCTCTTCTTTTTTTTTTTTTGTTTTTTTGAGGTGGTGTTTCTATTCCTTTTGCTTTGTCTCCCAGTTCTCTATAAAACTTTTTTGGGCCACCAATGAATTGCTTATTTTGTACTTTTCCTTTATATTTATCTGCATATCTTCTAAGTTTTTCTGCCTGTGCACATATCTTTAGTTTATTATTTGCAACACTGTAGGACATATCCTGGTCTGTTCTAATACTGCACATTACTTTTACCACATCTATCTTTCTAAGTATTTTTGCTAATCTGTTCCCTCTTCTATACTCTTCTAACAGTGACATTTCTTGTCTTAATTGCTTTATAGTTTTCTCTTTTCAGTACTTCCATGATGGCATTTGATTTCTTCCCTTCCTTTCCCTTATTGCCCTGTGTTTTGTGGTAAGACTTCATCTATTTATTTAGCTGCACAGTAATATATCTTATTTACTTCTGTTATATCACATGAATTTCTGTTAATAGTCTTAATTACTGTGTTCATTTCATAAGACTAAAATTCTGGGTCTTTTGACTTTCTATAATATATTTCTTTCATCAGTCTTAAAACTTATCGCCATCTCTATTAAATCAAGTAACTCTTCACTTGGATCATTTTCCTCTAAAATGAAGGCACATTCTTTGGTCTCTATTTCCTGCAGGCATTCTACAGAAAGTTCAAGAACATCTTCCTGTGACATATTCTCTTCAGCTGCATCCTGCACCATCCATTGCTGTTTAATATGGAAACTCACTGGCCTGTCACTTCACAGCACTGACTACATCAGAGTTGCCACTGATTCCTGCTCCTTTCCCTGCTGTGCAACTCTTGTATGGTTTCCTACTGAAGGCCCCAGATTATCTTCATGCGGCAGGTGATCAGGTGCTTTCATTTCCACCTGTTTCTTAATTTGGGATTCATTGTTCCGTTATGCTGTGACTTTACCAAAGTTGGATTTTCTACACTAAATCCTCCATTTCACAGGTATTCCATAACTTCAGCTTCAATTTGTTTAACTTCTACTTCACTAATCTTCTGTTCTATGTTCCCCCTTTATGATCTTGTGTTTTGTATTGTTAAATTTTCCATGTCTGGGTATCTTTACCTATATTTTTCTTCAAATATCCTTGGAGCTGCTTTTTGTATTGATTAGTTTGCTTTTTTCCTTTGCATAAATATTGTACCATCTCAGATTTCTTTTTTATACGTTTCAAAACTCTCTAGGTTTTGTTCTTTATATTTTTGCACTTCCTCAGTTGCTTCTTTTTTTAAACAGCTTGAGGTTTCTTGGTCAGTATATATCTTTTTATGGCTCTGTTGTATTAATGAACACAAACGTAATTTGAAGCTTTTGACAGTTTTTCTTGTGGAAGAATTTTTCTTTTCTCTAATTTCTGTCTTAATCATTTTGAATATCTTCTATCTGGAAATTCTTGGCTTCTTGCATAGCAGTAAAAATACATAATTTCTTTCTTATCCTCAGTAGTCCACCCTATTATTTTTATGACTCGTTTTGGCCTGTCAGTTTTTGTGTTTTTTATGGGCTACTACTTCCTTCTACAATGGGGAGGGGATCCTCCTCCTCAGCCTGGTCTAACCCCATTGTTGGAATGTTTCCATGTCTTGTGGATTCTACACTGTCATTTTTCCAGTCCTGGCACCAGTGCACCTACCAGGATTGGGCACTTTTTTATCCTGGGACTTGTGCACCCAGCAGTCTTTTTTATTTTAATCTATTTCTGTCCATGATATATTCTATATGAAATACAGTTTATGTATGATGAGAGTTTGTGAAAACAGGGTCTACCTCACAAAGGTACTCACTATGACTTGAGGATGAATTCAATTCCAGCAATATTACCCTCCTTTTCTTGCTGATTTTATCATCTCTCCATTTGGACCTCTTATCCTCTCTCCATTCATACCCCTATCATCTCTCCATTCAGACCCCAGTCTCATCTGCGTAATACTTCCAATGTTCATTATTTTTATATATCATCTATATATGGGGATTGTGCTTGGCTGTGTCATGTAAGAAAACTGCTGTGATTGTCTCTTTTATCAATCTTTATACATGACAGTATGAGTAAATTAATTTTACTTCAAGAAAATACTCTTAGATGGGCTAAAGCTTACTTCATTAATTTTCATGGTTGCTAGCATGCTTTTTGGGCTGCAGAATGAACTACAGAAAAGAAATACATGCGAGAGCTACAAAGCTAAGTAGTGTTGCAAAACATTTCTGTAAGTGATTGTCACAAAGAAATCACTCCTAGGAGAAAAAGGTATATATGTCATAGGTTCATAGGTCAGTGTTATGTTATTCATCCAGAGCACCATCACTGGCCCAGGAGCAATACCCAAATACTAGGCATCCATTGTCATGACTAATTTATATGTCATTTCGACCCCTTTCACTAAGGGTTTGAGGGGACAGTCCCAGGATGTATTTACAATTGCCCATCCATTTCTCATAGTTACACTTAAAGTGGGTCAGCAAGTTGCTTTGCTTTACATCCAAAATGATTATATTCCATAAAAGAGGGATTACCTAGGAAATATAGCTATTGCACCAGAAGGTCCTATTTTTGTTTCAGTGTAAGTGAAATTCTCTTGAGCAGGTTTTGCGGGTGTTATTAGTTTTGTAGATGTTCAGGAGGTTTCATAAGACTTGATCCTTTGAGGCTCTGTAGGCTAGACACTGGTCACTTCTCAACAGTCTGTAGGGAACAGAAAAGAGAGAGAAAGTGCTTTAAGTCAGTCTAGGTATCTCAGGAAAGTCATACTGTTGACTATCTTAGTGAGAAAACACTGCAGTCTCTCATTTGCTTAGATAGGTACATACCGAAGGGACCATTATATTCCATTACAGGCCTGATAAAGGAGGAGTAGATGGAGTAATAACTTCCTCTGATGTGGAAGAAATGCCCCTGGTGACTAGTATGATATGGTAAAATGATGTTCTCACAGTGCGGGATGAATATATGGTAATCAAAGGATAGTTTAGCGTCAAGGAAAGTGCTCAGGTCCTAATGGATGAGTCAGATTTCAAAGGGGTGCCATCTATGTTGTAGGCACATGGGTGCCCAATTTTGTCTGAGGACACAGTGCTGCATTTCTTGGCATTTAATTTTAGGCCATGGTTCAGGCACCAATTACTGGTGTATGTCATTGCCTCCTAAAGAATTTGGAAGTCGGATGAGCAGTTATTGACAGCTCCAATTTTGCAATCATGTGCAAACATGGTAAGCCACAGGCCCTTGATGCCAGGCTTCACATCAGAGCAGTGAATGCCAATGAGAAATGGTCCTAGGGAATGCCTATTAATGTATTGAGTTTTCAGAAACTTGAATTCCATATGGTCAAGACCACATGATCAAGTTTTCGAAAACTCAAAGCTTTTGAATGGAGATCACAGTACAGGAAGGATCATGAAATGTACCCTTTTCCTTACTGTAGTGTGATCACAGAGTTGGTATATATAACTAGCTGGGGGTGTGGGGGATGTAGGGTGGGCTTGCTCCTCCGCAAAAACATAAAAAGGTGGATTTTTGTGCTTTTTTTTTTTTCTTTTTTGATGTTCAAGTTTTCATAAACTCGATCATGTGGTCTCTTCAATATTTTTTTTTTGAGTTTCTGAGAAGCTGATCATCTGACATAGACCAATCCTGGGGGACACCACTGGTAACTATACTTTCCAAAGAGAACATGCCTCACTCACTCACGCATTAATAGATTGGGTTCTGTCAGTTTGCCAGCTTGCTAGTCAGTGGGTTACATAGCCATTTATATTTAGTTTGATTTTCTTGTCAATAATGCCAGAATGTGGAATGGTATCTGTGACACCCCTTCACTGACCCAGTAATCAAGGAGCCTCAATCCTCACCACTGGCAACAGCTAGGTGATGTACATACTGGGAGGATGACAAGTACACACAGTAAAGTAGAATTTCTCTTAAGAGCACATAGAGATCACAGTCAGTCTGGGGCTGGTTTCGCCCTCTTTCTCCAGATCCCCAATCAGACTTCCCACTGGCATGGCTATAAGGCTGAGATCTCAGCTGAGTGGTCAAGCCAAAACCTCCGGAACCCTCTCTGTACAACCAGTGCTTCGTGTCCCTGCCCAAGTAGCTGATACATACACACTTTGAGATTTGATTTATGTACAAACACACACACACACACACACACACACACACACACACACCTGGGAAAGGCTGGCACAGGTTTACTAGCTATGCCCCCTTCTGCCCAGAATATAAGGTAGTTATCACTGCCACCAACCACCCTTATCAGCTACTCTAGGCCTTAACAAAGAGTGTCCAATCCTACTGTATAATGTTAATAATAATCCAAATGGTAGTTGTGACCAAGCCACCAGGCTATTAGGAGTGGCCTGTACAGTGTCACCAAATAGATATGCAAGTACGCAAAGAGCTTAAATATGTCTCACAAATAGCCACAAAGATAGGTTTAAATATATTTAATAATAAATAAAAAAAAGAACAAGGCAATACTCAGTACATCAACACAGTAATTTCAGAGTTTAAAATCACAGGAAATATTTAAAACAATACTGCAGGACAGTCTCAAATAAATACAGAAAACATCTAAACTTCTTCTTCTTCTTTCGGCTTTTCCCGGTCAGGGGTCGCCACAGCAGATCACCTGTCTGCTCATGATTGGCAGTGGAGTTTTACAGGTCTATATCAGAACATCATAGTATTACTACATCGAATGTTCTAATATCGAACCATTTCACTCGAAACACCATAACATCGAACACTCAGAACAGTGAATTTTTTCCCAGGGAAAAATTCTCTGTTCCAACAAACATACAGAACACAAGCACACCAAAATGCATAATCCACACACATACACTTCACAAAACCCTACACTTCTTCTTCTTCTTTCGGCTTTTTCCCGGTTAGGGGTCGCCACAGCGGATCACCTTGTCCGCTCATGATTGGCAGTGGAGTTTTACAGTGTCAAGTTGCCAGCCCGGTGCCCAACCTTCCACAGAAGGCACACACACACTCACACCTAGGTCCAATTTAGAGTGTCCAATCCACCTACAGCATGTCTTTGGGATGTGGGAGGAAACCCACCTGACCACAGGGAGGGCATGCAGAAGGCACCCCAGCCGAGGATCGAACCAGAGAACCTTTTGCTGTGAGGCAGCAATGCTAACCGCTGTACCACTGTGGCCACCCAGAAAATATCTAAACTAATCTTTGCTGTATTGCTATCTATGTCTAAAAGAGCTACTATACTCTAGTTACTTACTATTAGCAAGGCAAGTGCAGATGGTGATGATGAGTGGATGTTCTTGCTAGGTCCAAGACAAAATACAAAATGTCCAGTCTCTTTATGAAAGAGTTCTTATATTAATATCAAACATTACTGCTAGGTTAGCGTGGATGACATCACTCTTTGTCACCTGACAACTTAACAGAATTTCGCATCTCTGTGTTAAAAATTAATATCTCTCGGATGTTTGCCAGATCTTGGAAGTTGTAAAACAATGAAACACTTTACATTTTAAACCTAGTAATTACTTTTCTTTCAAGACAACAGAAAAACTTCTAGCTCTAGACATTGTCTGCTATTGAGTTGAAACTGAGAGATAATATCTCTTGTTTATGGCCCAGCTATGAACTAACTTAACCTCAACTATTCTTAAGTTTTGCAGGTTAATCTTCAATGTTCCAGCAGTGTATGCTGTGGTTACATTCTTGAAGCTCAGTACATAACATACAGTTCTGTGTAAATCATATCAATATTCACAAATGACATACAATTATTTACAAAATTCCAGATAGCTAGGCTAGCAGCGTGACAGTATCAAAGGCCTTGTCTAGGTCCAGGTAGGAAGTGTGAACCAATTTGATCAAGTCTAGTATATCAGTAAACTTGTTTAAAGAAGCCCACCAGGTTTAGGAGGCAGGATATGCCTTTAACAAACCCAAACTGGCTTGGACCCAGGTTTTGTAGACTGTCTTTGTTAATAATGTCAATAATGATGTGTTCCACTGCTTTTCAGATAAGGCTGGTGAAGCTTATAAGTCTATAGTTTCCAGGATCAGTAATGGAGTCCCCCCCCCCCCCATGGAGTAGTATAGCTACTGCAGTTCTCCATTCCTCTGGCATGAATTTAATGGACAGGATGAGGCTGAAGAGGCTTAGCAATGAGTCTTCCAGTCTTGACAGTGTCTCTGGTGCTGACAAGAAGGCAGCCTGGCACATTCTCAGGATCCATGAAGCAAGTGTTTTTTGCCTTGTAGAGAGACTTTGGACTTACTTGGAGGTGATTGGAGGTGGTGTGGGTGCACTAATACGTTGGGGAAATTTAGGAGTAGAGAGATGAGTAAATGTAGAGCATAATTTGTCCACTAATTTGAGACTATGTCTTCAGAGGATTAGTTAAGTGCTGTTGTTATATTTTAGCTCTGAGCATTGCTGAACATTACCTTTAAGATTTCTGACAGAGCTGAAAAAGTCTTTGTTGTTGTTCTTAACAGAGGTAGAAATTCTCAATTCATACTTACTTTTGGAGGATATAATTTTGTTTCTCAGTTATTTGTTGATCTTTTTAAGTTCATCTCTAGATAATAAGATATTAAGTTTGTCTTTACGAGCTATGAATGTATTCTTCTTTTTATATAATTTGGGTATATTTCAGTTCCATCACTGAGGTTTATTCCTGAATTTGGCATTTTATTTAAGTATTATAGGGACAGATATCTTGATGCTTGCTTTGACGTAAATGTAGAAATTAACCACAAATGTGGCAGTGTGCAAGATGAGGTCACTGAGGTGAGCAGGGTGTTTAAATTTCATCAGGTCATAAGTGAGATGGATTAAGTTTGCCTTAGAGTTATCTATAAAGACAGAAAGGTTTTGTGGTAAGTCATGTTTTGCCACCATATTGAGCGTTACTGAACAGTGATCAGATTTGTACAATGGCTTGATAACTGTAGGTATTGAGCATTACTGGTGAGAACCAAGTTCAATATTTTTAAACTCTTAGTTGGGACTTGAACCATTTGGTCTAGGGAGATAGCATTAATGAAGCCCAGGAATGTTTCTACAGATTTATTTGAGGTGGTCTACTTTTCCCAGTTAATGGAGGGATATTTGAAGTCTCCCAAGAGAATAGGGTTAGGCTCGATAGTGAGGGATGACAGTTTGTTTAGATATGCCTTATGGGCTGCAGGAGACATGGAGGAGATACAGTAGTTGGTTATGATATGGTTGTTGTATCTTTCAGCTTTTCCCGGTTAGGGGTCGTCACAGCAGAACTCCGGTCCACTAATGAATGGCAGTAGATTTTTACATACTGAGTTGCCAGCCCTAACGTACAACCTTCAACGAAGGTACGCCCATTCATGCATGTCTCCACACAGAAGACGATTTAGCTGAGAATCGAACAGGACAACGTCTTACTGTGAAGTGACAATGCTACCGCAGCACCACCACTGCAGTACAGCATTCTATTTACAGTGAAAAAGATATACAGAAGTTCAAGGTCATTGTTCTGGCTTAAGAGACCAGAGAGCAAACGGAGACCCTTCCAGTAAGACTGTCATTTCCTGCATTAGGCCTGAAAGAGTGGTAGGCATTGAAACCCTACACTGTGGGGATGCTATCGCTGTTCTGAAACCATGTTTAAACATGTTTGAGTAGCTCTGCAGATATCTTTACTTTCAAGAGTTAAGAATGTCTTTGAGGAGTGCAACTCCTTGTTTAGGCTTCTAGCATTGAGCAGTGCTACCTTTATACACTTTTGATTTTGATAAGTTACGTATATAATTTAAGAAAACTAATGTTGCCTAAAAAAGGCAGTATTTATTGTGGAGGGACTTGAGGACTCGACAGATCGTGGTACCTGATTGTCAGCCAAGCATAACTCTGTCTTAGCGCAGCCTTGTGAGTGGTGCATCTGTGTGTCTGACTATGAAGTCACCTATGACTAAGATATTATCAGATGTACTGTCTTGGCCTTGCTGCCTTAAGAGCTTTGGCCTACCAGCTTTTGTTATCATTCTTGTAGCTGTGATTTCGATAGTGTCTGTATACACTGTTGCCTGTTAGTGTGATGTTGAGTACTTTGTATACTCGACTTTCATCTAGGAGGCCTTTGTGATTTAGGCAGGAACTTTTTAAGGACCTCGGTATAAGAAGATTTATATGTTTGTTTACGGCATAGTGAGCATGACTGCCTGAGGTAAGTGTCAGAACTGACAAAATGTTGGATACAGTTTACAGTCATAGAACAGAGGATGGTATCCAAGGTCAGGAGATACTTGCACCTCCCATAAATGGAATAATTTGTTGGAGGAATCAAACAGTTGTCAGGGGGCATGAGGCAGTTCTTGCTTTGCCTTGAGGTCCCTATTGCTATCAGGCTGGCATCAAATGGAGAATTTAACTGTGGCTTCATGATTTTTAGTGCCTGCAGAAAAAGGGGTACTAATGACAAGTACTGAAATGAATTTGTAAGAAAGGTGTATATACTACAAAACTAGGATGAACAGATTTAAAATACACATACACAAGCACATATGTATGGAAAAATGGTTTAACTTCTAGGTAGTGGACTGCGTACTAGGCAGGCAGAATGATTAGAAGGGTAACTCGATCTTTAACAACCTAAGGAGAAGTATTTCTCAGTTTCATCGACTTGACCTCATTAATATAAGCAGATGAGGTAAAACTGGGAGGAGTTTCCAAAGACAATTTGCAGTAAAGGCAGTCAAATCAAGAGCAACACTGGTTGGCTGGGTGGGCACAAAGTAATACTGATCTATAGAATCCAGTGGGAGGGTAAACATATTTAAATAGATTGCACAATTGATACCTTTGTGCTAACTGACAATACCAATGTAAGAGGTGGGGGAGTCTGAAAGTCAGTAGTCAAATTACCATTAGGGAGAGAGAACAGCAGAGACATGTACATGTCACGTCAACGCCAAGCTGCGGTCAACAACTCTGTAACAATTCAGTGTAACTCAGACACTGAAACTTGTAACAAAAACAGCATCCTCTCAACAAGACTATGAGCCACCAAACTGAGGCCCTAATACCTGACTGAACAAGCTGTTTTAGTTAAAGAACAAAATAATGCAGTCACAGTAAAATGCTTTAAAAACAATTATATAGCAATTATATGCTTTCAGGTATGTCACAAAGGACAACAGCAAACCCTAGGCTCTGTGATAAATAGAATTAAACAATAAATGACAGGAGAAAACAATCCAGTCAGCAAATATGTATATATATATATATATATATATATATATATATATATATATATATATATATATATATATATATATATATATATGGGTCTACTTGAAAACACCCACACACCAAAACACCAAAGCAGGGTGCGGGTAAGGTAAGTGTGCGATAGTGACAGACTTTAGGGTTGGGGCGGGTTAAGTGAGTTAGGGTTAGGGCGCGGGTTAGGTGAGTGTGCGATAGTGCTGGACCTTAGGGTTAGGGTTTGGGTTAAGGTTAGTGCATAAATAGTTGTGTATGTAAGGTTTAGTGTAGGTTTGTAAGGTTATGGTGTGCTTGTTGTTGTGTGTGTGTTTTTCGGAAAAGGTATTTGTTTTGTTTTGTTGATTGTGGGGATTGTGGTTTGTCGGGCATGTGAAATTTCATGCTTTTAAACTGTCAGTTATCTCAGTTGTCGATCTTCTGGTCTGAGTGTTTTCGTCATTGGTGTTTTGGCGTGTCAGTGTTTTGAAGTAGACCCATATATATATAGTGTGTGTATTCTGCGGTGGTACAGCGGTAGTGTTGTTACCTCACAGCAACAGGTTCTCCCATTCGATTCTCGCCTTGGCTTGGGAGTGCCTTCTGTGTGGAGTCTGCATGTCCTCCCCGTGGTTGGGTAGCGTTCGAAAGACATGCATGCGTAAATGGGCATGCTTTCATTGAAGGTTGGGTGTCGAGCTGGCACCTCGGCATTTTGTGAAAAATCTACTGCCAATCATTAGCAGACCGGAGTTCCGCTGTGGTGACCCCTTACCGGGAAAAAGCCGAAAGACCAACAAACATATATAGTGTGTGTGTGTGTGTGTGTGTGTGTGTGTGTGTGTGTGTGTGTGTGTGTGTGTGTGTATATATATATATATATATATATACATTATTTTTTGTTGTTGTTGTCTCCACAAAGCAATGCCTTACAAAGCTGATCTCTAATATTGGGTTGAACAAATGGCTTTAGTTAAAGAAGAAAATGATTGCTGTTAAAAAAAAAAATAAAAAAGTTTATAGTTGAAGCACATACTTAGTGGTAAACTACCTGTTGTGATTTCTGCCTTTTAACATTTGCTACATACTGTAAAACATATAGCCATGCAATGGAAGAAATGACTAAGGATATAGCCTGGCAGGACATTGGTATGTCATGTTCTCTTAGACATGAAAGCATGCAATATCTTTGTTTAGATAATACTTAATATTATTGTTATTAATTAAAAAAATATTGTTTTGTAGTGAAAATATACATTAATATTCTTTTATAAACAAAGTGCATTATGCTGTCTGATGCAACAAGGAGTGTAATGGAATAAAGGACAAGACAGTGGAGGGGGCCAGTCAGACAATGTTAATCTCGTACAACTTCTCTTGGCCTTTCATTACACACACCTACCAAATGGTGTTCCCACAAGATGTCCATTCCAGGGACTGCTAGCTTACTCTGTTATCTTTCAGTGCAAGGATTTTTGAGTTACAGAAGCATGTCAGTGATTCTTTTGTTGTTCTTTCTTGTGTATATAAAGTGTGAATTGAAAGGCTGAAATGTCTGATGTGGAAAGAATAGTGGCAGAGGACTTCATTATTTGCAAAAGAATCCAAGCTCGAACCTTACATTGGAGAAATGGCACTATTTAAGAAGCAAAAGACTTTCATCACACTTGAACATTAACAAGACAAGTAAAGAAAATACACATAGGTGGAAATCATCATGGTATGATAAATAAAAATGGACTGCTGGATGCAGTAATAAACAAAAATTATTTTGTAAGGTTTGTGTACTATTTAGAGTTAAAATGAGTAGTGTTTTAATGGCATTAGCAGAAATGAGCAATTTTATTAAAAAAGCAAATAAGCATGTTTTTTCAAGAGAGCAGATGTAATGTATAGTATTTTGTTATGCGGGGAAAAAACTCATATAGAGTATATTTTATCAGAAGCAAACACAAGCCATAAAACACAATCAGCAAGTTGCAAACAACAAAGAACTTCTTAAAATGAATTATTCAGTCAATTATATTCCTAGTAAAACAAGAACTAGCATTTCAAGACCACAAAGAAGGGATGGATGTAGTCAGCAAACTGGATTAATTAGAACTTTTTGGCCTGTTAGCTTTGAAGGAATCAAATATCCGAGAGCACTTACAGTCATATTGTGCATTCAAAGGAACATCCCTCGACATACAGAATGAGGTTACTATTGTCAATGTCTTCAATGAAATCGCCTAATCTGAAATGAATGAATGTTCTTTTACTTCTGTTTGAGCTGATGAAACTTTTGACGTTTCTCACAAAAGCCAGATGAATGTAATAGTAAGAAATGTTAGAGATGGAAGTGAGGAGAGATCTGTTGGGTTTTATGATGTTTTAAAAGGCAAAACAGCTAAATGTTTAGAAGTAATTCAGAAAGTGTTAAATGATTGGAACATCACAGCTAAAGTTGTGAGTCAGACATATGAAGGAGCTTCCATCATGGCTGAACAAGAAGGGGGAGTGCAGGACCTAGTCAGAGAGTTTTGTCCAAAGGCTCTTCCCATACACTGCTATCTCCACAAGTTGATTCTTCTACTCTTGCATGGATTAAAAAGTATTATAAAGTGAAAATGCTTGTGTGTGCACTAACTGCTTTTCACAGTTTATTTAATAAGTCTTTCATGCAAACCGCTTTTCTGACAAAGCAAGATTTTCAGCTGCCACAAGCAAGCAGTACTCACTGGAAGTTCCACTCAAGGGCAGTTCATACAATTAACCATCATTTCCATGGACTTTATCAGGTGATTCATTTATCACTGAGGACAAGAATTCAAATTGAGACTGTGATTCTACAAACTGTGCCATTGGAGTGAAAAGACATTTGAACGATTTCAATTATATTTTTCATCTGGAATCTGTGCGTCTATGGTGCTTGCTTTGTTTACATTGAACCCTTGTTTAAATTACTTCAGTCAATCTCAGAGAACATTGTTGTGCTACAAAGAGATTCATCAGAGTATTTGGCAGTTAGAAAACATTAGGGAGAGTGACAGTTTCATTGATAATTGCATTCAGAAAAGTAAGGATTTAAAAAAACTTGCAGTTTCCTGATACAGAGAAAATTAGTATGACTCGGATTTACTACAAAATTCTTGATTTTCAGGCTGTTCAAATGAAAGAAAGATTAAAATATTTTATTGCTTTACATTTCACAGTACTAGTGAATGAGAAGAAATTCAAGGAATACTAAAATAACTTTCTTATTGTGACTCTTAAGGACTTATTTAAATACTATGATTTATTTTGCGAAGGAGAAACTGCAGAATGAGTTGCTCAATATCCATGTGGGTAAAAAGAAAGTTTTGCAGCCCAAATATTTGCTGAAATAATTGGTAGCATTTGTTTTAGATTCTGTTTTTGAAGAGGTAATGAAACTGCTTGGCCTAGTTCTGACATTACTAGTGTGAACTGCAAGTAGTGACAGAAGTGTGAGTACTCTAAAGTGCATCAAAACCTTCTTGAGAAGCTCAGTGACAAATGACTGCGTAAGTCATTTAAGGTCATTAGCTATTGAAGGAGACTGTTTTGGGGCGCTCTCCACTGATCCTGGGTTCCTTGAATGGTGTATTAACATTTTTACTGATAAGAAAAGAATGAAGTGTTAGAACTGTTATACAAAGTTGTTTAATAGATTTTAGGTAATATACAAAATAATTATTTTTGTACTTTCTGAGCAGCAGGTTATAGCGGCTCTTCTGGTCAATAAATTCATCTCCACTTTTACCTCACTTTCTCCCCAGACACCTCTCAAGAAATACCTGTAGAACAGATCGTGTGTGTGCAACTTTTAAGAAGCATTTCCAGACATAGGCATGTAAATAGTGAGCACGTGCTGGCAGCAGCGCCAGTGTGATCGAGTGTTAACATGTATTAGTGTAGTAGTCAATCTGTTTATAAGTTTATTTAAGTTTAAGTTACTAAGCCTCATTCCTGATGTGTTTGTGTGTAATAAAGCTGCTTAAACCGAACCCACAACTGTTTGTCTGTTTTATCCTGACCAGACAAGCGACATGGTGTCAGAACAGGGATTGAGAGTGCAACTTCTTCAAGCCATGAGGTGCAGAGTTGACGGTGAAGGTATATTGAGCAGGTTGGGTGATACAGTGCTCAAACAATCAAAAGAGACAGAAACAAACTTAAGGTAACCAAAACTTGCACAAATTATTTATTTTGCAAAGAAAATGAAATGGAGCATTCGTGAGGCACAAAACGCATTATTAATCAAAGGAAAGGCACAAAACACATTATTAATTAAACATGTTTGAAACCACGATATTTGCTAAAACTATCAGAAATATTCATATGGGGCTCAGGATTACTTCTGGTTTTCATAACGACCATGTGTAAAGTAAAACGAGCACAATAAAAGTATAATGAGCATAATAAGAGGTTAAAATGGTATAACAAGTACAATAAAAGGGCAAATTAAGCTTAAAGAGCAAGGCAACTGCATGCTTTTTAGTAAAAGACCATGTTTTGGACATAAACTACTATTTCACATTTACCAAAGCCATTCAAAGCATAACTAGAGTTGTTCGAAGTATCTCAAAGGGTGCAAAGTGTTTGCAGAGTGTGTGCTTTATTACGGTGCAGTTATTTCAAAGAGTTTGCTGTATACAAAGTACAGTTATTTTGTAAAGTGCAGTCAAAGTACAGCCATTTTAAAAGAGTTTCTTGTGCTGTGAGCATTTATTCGCAGAGTGCCACCATTTCAAAGTGTTTCTTACACGGGACAAATTTATTTTGCAAAGTACAGCCCTTTTGAAAGGTTCCTGTGCTGTGTACAGCTTATTTACAAAATGCATTCATTTCGAAGTGTTTCTTACTCTGAACTTGTTCTGCTGTGTACAGTTTGTTTACAAAGTACAATCATTTCAAAGTATTTCTTACACTGATGAGGGATTTCGCAGAGTACAGTGATTTTAAAGTGTTCTTGTGCTACAGAGAATTATTTGGCAAAGCACAGTTATTTCAAAGAGTCTGGTGTGCTATTGGGCATAATTACAAGTTCTGGCATATATTTATGTGTGTATGCTCATACATAATTCCAAGCACCTTCACTACTGTATGTTGATATGGCAGAGGCATTTTGCAGACCCAGTCCACTTGTGTTTGATCATAATATTGCAGAGAATTGGAGAGTATTTGAGTAGGAATGTGATACTTTCATACAAGCAGCTTTTTCTGACAAAGATGCACATACAAGGGCATTCATTTTGCTTAACTTAGCTGGGTCAGAGGCCATTGAAAGAGAGTGTTCATTTGTGTATGCACCAGCAGTATATGCAGGAGAAGGGGAAACGGCCATATTGTTGTACTGGCTGAATCAAGGGAAGACCCTGAGTGCTTGAAACGTAAATTTAGAGAAATGTGCAACTCCCAGACAAATGTGACATTAGACAGGCATCTATTTTATGCAAGAGACCAAAAGCCAGGTGAAACTTTTGCAGCTTATATCACTGACTTGAGAAATAAAGCTAAAACATGCAGATTTGGTGATTTGAAAGATGAGTTAATAAAGGACAGGCTTATGTGTGGTGTTAATAGTGCTGCAGTGAGAAAGATTTTGCTTTGTGACAGTGATTTAATGTTGAGAAAGCCATAGAGATTTGTCAAATTCATGAACTCACAGAAAGGCACACAAGTATGCTTACAAGTGACAAGAGCTTAGTTTCAGCAGCCTATAGAGCAAGAGTAGACAGCATACAATGCATGGCAAGCAGAAGCAGCCCTAAGCACGTGGCAGCTGCAACCCCTGTGGAATTCCCAGGGAGGACCCATAACTTTCCAGCAAGTTCCAAGACTAGCTTAGCAAAACAGACATACTCGGTGCAGTATAAGGGTGAGTCAGCAAAACCCAAGTCAAGTCTTATTGTTAACTGTCATAATAGTGGTGCCAATCATGAGTCTAAGAAAGAGAAGTGCTTAGCATTTGTTCAGCAATGCCACAAGTGTATAAAATGAAACCACTTTCAAAAGTTTTATAAATCGACCAAGCCTCATTCAATTATTAAGAAAGGTCACTCAAAAAAGCAAGTTGATCATATAGAAAGCTGCAACCCTACTTTCTATGTAGATGGTATATCATTGGTCAGTGTAAAGGTTAATGCAGTTGATTTATTGGCAAAAAATGAAGTATTTTGTGCTGTCCTGATCAATGGTAAACCCACTGAGCTCAAGGTAGACACTGGTTCAAACTATAATGTGATGTCAGCAAAAAACATTTGCTAGAGTGAGAGCTGGTGAGCAACTTAATTTGGTTAATTGTGCAAAGCTTGTTGCTTGTGGAGGTGAGGAGATTCAAACTGAAGTCTCAGTAGTACGTTTATGCTATTCAGCTGGGAACAGTTACAGCTTGCAATTTTATGCAGTCAGAATACCTGTGCAGTCATTATTAGGTCTCAGAGACAGTTTGAGAATGAAACTGCTTTCCTTTACCAAAGAATTACATAATGTAAGCACATGTTCCAGTTTCAGCTTCAGTAATGCTATTTTCTCAGAGTATGCTGATGTTTTCAATGACAAGTTAGTCAAACTTCTAGTTGAGTACTCTATGAAAGCAGACCTAGAGGTCAGTCCAGTGGTCAGACCAGTGAGGAGAGTTTCATCAGCTATGCAGGACAAAGTCAAGGTCCAGTTAGAGAAAATGGTGCAACAAGGTGTGATTTGTCCAGTCACAGAACCAAATGAGTGGGTGTCTTCCATGGTAGCTGCTCATAAGAAAAGTTCAGATAAAATCAGACTATGCATTGACCCAATAGACTTCAACAAGGCATTAGAGACCCCATCATCCTATGTGTACAGTCTAGGAGATTGCCACCCTCATGACAAATGCCACTGTTTTAACTGTCCTAGATGCAAAGAGTTCATTTTGGCAAGTAATGCTTGATCTCAGATCTTCACTACTGACTGAAATCATCACACCAATTGGTAGATACAGATTCCTCAGGATGCCTTTTGGAATAAATTCTGTCAGTGAAGTATTTCAGCGTGCAATGGAGAAAATTGTTTTGGGTTATCCGTGTGCTATAATAGTTGATGATTTATTGGTCAGAGGTAACAGTGAAGCAAAGCATGACAGAAACCTCAGGAAAGTTCTGGACAGAGTGCTTGAAGTGAACTTGAAACTTAATCCTCTGAAATGTAAATTCTGATTACTAGAAGTTACTTATGTAGGTCACTTATTTACCAATACAGGCTTATGATCAGACCCTTCTAAACAAGCAGCCATTCTTGAGATGCCAGCTCCAGACAATGTCCAATCTCTACAACGTTTTCTTGGTATGGTTAACTATTTAGGCAACGTTATCCCTGACATTAGTGAGTTATCAGCACCTTTAAAAGAGCTGACATGCAAAAATGTTGCCTGGTCATAGTTAGAACAACACCAGAGAGTATTTGATAACTTCAAACAGCAAATTCCCAGTCTGCCTGCATTGAGATACTGTGATGTCCACAAACCAGTAGTTCTTTTCTGTGATGTCTCAAAGTTCAGACTTGGTGCAGTTATGGGGCAGACCTGCTGCCTATGCATCTAGAACTCTTACCCAAACTGAGATGCAGTATGCTCAGATTGAGAAGGAATGGTAATTGTGTTTGCATGTCTGAAGTTCCATGATTATATTTATGGCTGAGCAATCCAAGAAAAAACTGGTCATCACCCTCTAGTCGCTATTTTAAAGAAGCTTAAGCATACTACTCCAGCAAGACTACAAAGAATGATGCTCAGATTACAAAAGTATAATTTCAAAATGGTCTATACAAAAGGCAAACTTCTTTATCTAGCTGGTAATCTTATCTAGATCGCCCAAAAATACTACAGAACAGCTCAATGCAGAGAATTTTGACTTTGATGTCATGGAAGTACATAATTTTTCTACCACAAAACATGATGAGCTAAGAGATCATACAAAGACTGATCCGGTTTTGCAGAAGCTCAACCACTTCATCAATGTTGGATGGCCATCAAAGCAATCCTGTGTACCGCCAGAAGTACTACCTTATTTTCCATACAGAGATGAGATGCTGATGGAAGATGGTATCATTTTCAAAGGTCCAAAAGTTATTGTTCCTACTTCCTTACAACATGAATACATTCAGATTTTGCATCGTGGCCACCCAGGTTCTGATTATACCAAAAGAAGGGTGAGAGGACTAGTATTTTGGCCTTCTCTATCAGGACATTGATAAAGTGCTTACTTCTTGTTCAGTATGCAATAGTATTAAACCACATTTGCAAAAAGAGCCACTTCAGCTAAGCCACATTCCTAAACTACCTTGGTCAACAGTAGCCACTGACATATTTGAGTGGAGCAATCAGCATTACTTAGTGTTGGTAGACTCTTACTCAAACTGGTTTGAAATTGATTTGCTACTTTACCTAACATTCACTGCTGTTATTACTAAGATGAAATGTCATTTCTCAGTCCATGGTAGTCCACATAAAGTTATTTCTGGCAATGGTACCCAGTATACCAGTAAATTCTTTCAGAAAATTGCAAAGGAGTAGGACTTTATCCATGTTACTAGCAGTCTGGAATACCCAAAGTCAAAAGGCCTTGCTGAACGTGCAGTAAAAAGTGCAAATTAATTACCAGAGAGGACAAAGTGTGACAATACAGATATCTTCTTGAATTTGCTTAATCTCAGAAATATACCCCATGACAACCTACTTGGCTCGCCTGCTGAGAGACTTCTATTTAGGCAAACCAGAACAACCTTGCTTATCAGTTCTAGTTTGTTAGTGCCTAATGCTAAAAATAACACAGCAATCAAAGCCCAACTCTTTAAGAAGCATTCCTTTTGAAGTCCAGCTATGATAAAACAAGCAGAATTCTTTGTCCATTGAAAGGAATGGCAGTGAGGATGCAAAAGGCGAAAGGCTTTGAATCAAACTGACCAAGTGAGAGGCATATGTTATAGGTTATAGGTTGGTACTAGGCTAACTGCCCTTATGGGCCATTTTAAGCCTAGCCAATTACCCCATGTCAGAATCAAACCCTGTACCTTGTGTTGCTAAGGTAAGCACATTAACCATTACACCAACCTCCCACCCTGCCAATCTGAGATCCTACTTAGTGGAATCTGAGGGTATAGAATACAGGAGAAACTGCAGGGATCTTCTTCCTGTGTCAGTAATGATATCGCAGCATTATACTTGTGATACAGACTCTAGATCTCAGAGCAACCCTGACAATGCTCGTACTGAAAACATGTCTCAGTATCCATTCCATTCCCATTCCTGATGATGTCCCAGTTGTCCCCAGATGTGAACATTTCTTAAAGACAGTCCCCATTGCCAGATCCAATTCTGATTTTTATGTTACACGATCAAGTCATATTTCTAGACCTAGTGTATATGTGTCTCTTTTTGTATGACTGCATTAATTGCATGTCAGTGAATACTGACATTTAGTGTATGATCCATTTCTCAAAGAAGGAGGATGTAGAACAAAGTGTGTGTGTGTGTGTGTGTGTGTGTGTGTGTGTGTGTGTGTGTGTGTGTGTGTGTGTGTGTGTGTGTGTGTGTGTGTGTGTGTGTGTGTGTGTGTGTAACTTTAAGAAGCATTTCCAGATGTAGACACATGCATATAAACAGTGAGCATGTGCAAGCAGCAGTGCCATTTTGAGAGCACAGCCAGAGTGTTAACATGTATGAGTGTAGTAATCAGCCTGTTTATAAGTTGATTCAAGTTTAAGTTACTAAGCTTCATTCCTGATGTGTTTTGTAATAAAGCTGCTTAAACCGAACCCACAACTGTTCAGCTGTTTTATCCTGACCAGACTAGTGACAATACCCTCAAACACAGCTCCCCCAGCTATCACTAGGGAAGATGTCCTCAATGCACTCTCCAAGGCAGAAAGCACTGCATCAGTGTGAATATCCTTGCTTTCCATACTTTCCTAACTAGTGTTCCAGAGACCAGATTTTGCTGATCCCTGGGCTTTGTCTTGGTTCCTGTTTTCTCCATTTTCCTTGTTTGGTCAAGGGGTAGTTTCTTTACTCACTAGTGGGAGTAGGGAGTACTGAACTGCCTGTTTGTCCTCAGAGGAGTGGTTTAAGGCAGTAACTTGTAGTTTATTGGCCATTTTGGGTCATTTCCTGTCTTTTCCAGCCCCCTGCTATAAAGCATTAGCGCGATTTAGTGCGGAGTTGCCACTGTTGCACACTAGGGCAGCGCCGGTTAAGCAGGTTTAAACTATTCGGGCTACCTAAAGTCCACTCTTCAAATTTTCCCTTGAAACTACCTTCCTCGACCTATACTACTGATCTAATCAGCGTATCCTATAACTAAAAGGATCATCTCTACTTGACTCTAAGTAGACTATTCTCTATCTGTTAAACCTAGCACTTGCTCCTACAGTACTTATTACCTTGATACGGCACTCTTATAGATAGCACCCCAAAAAGGCAACCCCCCATTTCTCGGTCACCCACATCCCCCAGAATCTTTTTTAAAGTTTTTTGTCTATCCTTCTAGCATGTCGAGGGATCAGTTGCTAGTGTCCTCTCCTGCTCAGCTGGTGAACCTGGGAATATTGAGGCAATGTTACAATTGCCTCATGTACACAGACAACCCTCTCCTCCTCCCACAAAACACAAATACATGCGAGAGATGCAACTATACGGCCAAACTGGAGGCTGAGCTCTCTCAACATAGGACTGGCAAGACCAGTCAGGAGGAGAAGGTTACCACACACACTATAGACCCAGTCTCACATAGTACCATTACAACTTCAAATCATACACATAAATACACAAAGACATACTCGGAGGCTCTGATCAAAAATCTACCAAAACAGCAGAGGCCACCAAAGCAGACACCCAAACAACCACCACCTCAGAACACAACACCTGCAACACATAGACCTCACAGTCAGAGTGTCAAACAGTCACAGCCCTTAAGGCCAAACACAATGCCAGACACACTAGTCATTGGTGACTCCATAGTCAGACACACTGACGTCCCGCTCACCAGACTGAGTAAGAAAAAGGTCACAGTAAGCTGTCTGTCGGGCGCTAGAATCCGCCACATAACACAAGCACTCAGGTCTCTCAACAGCAGGTACAAATATGACTCAGTCATTGTTCACGCTGGTGTAAACGACCTGAGACGTACCTCCTTGGACTACATGAAAAGAGACATTGAGGAGCTCTCTGATTATGTAGCCCAGGCAGGTATGACCCTGACCTTGAGCAGTATCCTACCTTCACCAAGAATGATGCCACAATACAGAGATAAGATGATCAGCTTTAACAATTGGCTTAAACACTGGTGTCATTCAAAGGGGATCCAGTATCTGTCTGCCTGGGATGACATGCTGGACAAGCCACGCTGCTTCGCAAGGGACGGCTTGCACCTGTCACCCTGGGATTCGGATATTGGCAAAGGCTCTTGCCACCCCATAGTGCCTTTTTAGGCAAGGCTCAAATTCTAAACCTACCACCCTAGAACACAAAAAGGAAAAAACTAAGGGTAATGCTGCTCAATGCCAGAAGTCTAAATCTCAAAATGCACGCACTCGAGGCCCTTCTCAGTATGGAGAACATCGATGTCTGTGCTGTGACAGAAACCTGGTTCAAGGCTCCTGAGAGCACCCCAGCGCTATCAGGTTTTACCTCATATCATGCGTTCCGGCCCCAAAATCAGGAAAATACCAAGAAAGGAGGGGGGGTATCCATATTCATCAAGGACACCCACACCTCAAGACTGGTGGCAACGCATGATGCATCGGAGACCATCCAGGTGCAATTAACCATAGGCAAGACTGCTCTGCAAATTGTAGCATGTTACAGGCCACCCTCACAAACTCAGGAACCTCACATGGCCTTCCTGAAAACACTAGAGGGATAAATGTATCACCAAACACCATCATACTAGGTGACTTCAACTACCCAAATATAGACTGGGAACACTACTCAAGCCCAAACACCCTAGCCCAAAAGTTCCTGGAATTCATAAACTCAAATGCCATGGAACAACTAGTCACCATTCCCACAAGAGGAGATAACATACTTGATCTCATCATCACGAACATGGGAGCACAATGTTCAACACCGGAAGTATACCCCTCACTGGTGAGATCAGATCACAAACTAATCTCGCTGGAGGTCCTCATCCCACCCCACCTGAAATAAAAAGACCACAGTAAAGAACTTCTCAAAAGCCGACTTCACACTTCTAAAGACTAGTGTGGTCTCCTTTAAGGCCCCGAGCCGGCGTGAGGAAAACAGTACTCAAGCCACTGAATCACTTACAAATGCCTTCTACCAGCACCTGCAGGACTGCATGGATAAGGCAATCCCAAGCAAAACAAAGACTCTTTGTACCAAAGGCAAGCGTCCAGTCTGGTGGACCCCAGCCATAAACAAACTCTACAACAAAAGGAGGAAGCTACTACAAGATAGAGCAAAATCCTTAAAAGGTAAGACACCCTTGATCACTATAAGTAAAAACTAAGAGCTCTCATAAAATCATCCAAAGCAAATTTCGAGAGAAAAATAGCTAAAGACTCAAAAGACAATCATAAGGCCTTCTTTAGCTATGTTAGAAACCTAGGAGGAAACTCCCAGATATGCTCAGAACTAGTTCAAAATGATGTGAAGATTACTGATCCTACAGACATTGCCAACATACTGGCTGACAGGTTCAGTGCAAACTTCTCCCTCCCCAAAAGGAGAGATATCTATACCAAACGATTGCAGCCCCCAAACATCTCCAGCCCAAGTGAGAACTGCTCTCTCCAAAGCAAAAACACAGCATCCATGGGACCTGATGGTGTCCCCGGCTGTGTGCTCCACGAACTCAATGAGGAATTAAACCCACAGCTAGGACAGCTGTTTAATCAAAGTCTTACCTCTGGATACGTACCCAGGAGTGGCGCACTGCAACTGTGGTCCCACTTCACAAAGGCGGTGCCTCCACCGACCCTGGAAATTACCGCCCATTAGCTTGACAAGCCTTATCTGCAAAGCCATGGAGAGGATCATAATGGACCTCATAAATAAAGACATAGGGAATTTGCAGACTTTGGATCCAACCCAGTTTGGCTTTGTCAAAGGCAGATCATGCCTTTTAAACTTGGTTGACTTTTTGAAACAGTCACCAAAGCCATTGATGAGGAAAGGCAGTCCATACAGCCTACCTCGATCTGGCTAAGGCCTTCGATACAATACCCCACTCGGGTATCATTGAAAACTCATCAGCTTAAATGTTAACCCATACATCACAAGATGGGTTGCAAACTGGCTGAGTGACAGAACCCACAGGGTCAGAGTTGCTGGCGCCATGTCAGACTCAAAGCCTGTCACAAGTGGTGTCCCACAGGGCTCAGTCCTGGGCCCACTCTTGTTTGGCATCTACTTTTCCGAAGTACAAGCAAACACAGGAGGGTTATGGCTGACAAAGTTTGCAGATGACTGCAAACTGGGCCATAGTAGAAAACACATCTGACACAGATATCCTTCAGAAGGGTCTCACAGAAACGGATAACTGGTGCCAGAGCCACGGCCTAAAGTTAAATGCCAAAAAATGCATAGTCATACCCTTCGGGAAAAACAAGGTTACCCCTAGCTACCGAATAGGTGGCAATCCACTGAGCACAGAAGAAGTTATCAGGGACCTGGGGACCCAGGTTGATAGTAGTCTGTCATTCGACACCCATGTAGCTAAAGTAGTTAGGAAGACCTTCTACATTGCCCACCTTATCATGAAGGGATTCTCATCTAGATCAAGGGAGGTTATAGTCTCCCTTTACTCATCACTCATCAGACCAATGATTGAGTACAATGCCCCATTCGGAATGTATCTGACCCGACACTTGCAGCAGCTGGAGAGGCCACAAAGTTCCTCACCAAAAGGATAAAGGGTCTCAAAAATCTATCCTATGCTGCCCGACTGAAAGAACTCCAGCTCTATTCAGTCGCCACGCTTGCTCAGAGGTGACCTTTGCCTAACATACAAGGCCATGTCAAACCCAGATTTGATGAATATGCTTCACCTCAAAAAATCCAGATCCATCAGAGCCACAAGGGCAGGAGACTTAAACCTCGACACGGCTATTAATAGGACGTGCTGGAGGGATAGATTCATCACCCAAAGACTCCCTATGCTGTGGAACAAAATCCCGGTACATGTGAGGCAGAGCACCTCGCTGGCCTTGTTCAAGAGAAATCTTGACCAATGGATGGGAGATCGCAGATATACCCCAGGGATTACCTCAGTGTCACTGCTCGACAGAGGCACAGCAAAATAATGGGTATAGTTCCCCATACTAAAGGGGTGGCGTAAGCCACAAAACGATGGGCTAGGCTTGTAAATGCCCTCGGGCAGATAGCCTAGTATGAACCTATGAACCTATGAACCTATGAACCTAACAATATCCCAGAATGCCGAGTTAATATCAAGAAACATGACATATTGGGCCTACTAGAAGCACTATAAAGTTGTTGCCTCCAAAGAGGCTTCATGCTAAGCAAACAGAGGACTGCAACTGTTATCCCACTGCACAAGAGCGGGCCATCCATGGACCCCAAAAACTACCAGCCCATAAGCCTGACTAGTCTCATTTATAAGGCCATGGAAAGAATAATCATGGACATGATAAATAATGACACAGGAAACCTAAAGACATTGGATTCAACCTAGTTTGATTTTGTCAAGAACTGGTCATGCCTAATCAACCTGGTGGACATCTTGAAGAAGGTCATCAAAGCAGCAGACAAGGGGAAAATGATACATACTGATTACCTTGATCTGGCCAAAGCATTTGTAACAAAACCCTACTCAGACATTGCAGAGAAGCTGATGAAATTAAATATACACCCCTGTGTCACCCACTAGATAGCCAGCTGGCGCACATAGTCAGAACAGGTGAGTCTGCCACCACAAAAGAGCCAGTTACTAGTGGAGTGTCCAGGGCTTAGTACTGGGGATGCTGTGTTTTAACATAATTTTCTGTGAAGGCAAGGCTAACATCAAAGGCCTCTGGCTAACCAGGTCCACAGATGATTGCAAAGTAGACGCAGTCAGATAATTCCCCAAAAGTACAAATATCCTCCAAGAACATCAGACAAAGACTAATAACTGTACCAGAGTCATGGTCTAAAACTCTTTACCAAAAAATGCATAATAGTATCTTTCAGAAGGAAGATCAACCCTGGAAATTACTGCATTGATAACACACTCCTAAAACTGACATTTAGGAATGCATGTAGACAGTGTCCTGGGCTTTGACCATCATGTGTCTGCTGTAGTAGGGAAATCATTCTTTATTGCACGACATATTAGCAAGGGTATGGTCTCTAGGTCCAAAGATGTAATTATTCCATTATAATCAGCCCTGATTGACCAATCACTGAATACAATGCCTCTTTTGGTATGTACCTTACTGGCGTATGCAATGACTGGAGCATCCATGGAGGTTCCCAGCAAAAAATAATACATGGTTTAGGCCACATGTCCTACAGGGACCACCTCAACCTTATCCATGTATTCTGTATCCTACAGACTGCTTACAGACAATCTATGCCTGGCATTCAAAGAATCCTCTGATGTAGCCCTTGTGGACCTGTTACACAGCTGCAAAACAAATAGCATCAGAAAACCCTGACCTAGGCACCTACCCAAGTCTGCTGCATAAATAAAACATGTAAAAGGGACAGGTATGTGTCTCAGAGACTAACCCCTTCTCTGGAAGAGGCTACCCATCCACATCAAACAGATCTCTGCACTTATCAAACACGTCTTTGATCAGTGGACAGGGAACTGTAAGTTTACCCCTGGTGTGCCACTTACATCCCTATTGGAAAGATGAACCAAGTAAATGATCAACCACTCTTGCCCAGGTAATATATGCCCCCTATAAAGAGAGGTATGAAAACCTGTCAAATACATTTGGGAAACATGACTAGGCTTAAAAGGGTCCTTTAAGGTCATTAGCCTAGTAATTACATATGATGTTACTAAATAATTGAACTGCATGCACCACTTCATTATCATATATTTTAAATTTCATAATTTATATTTTAACTTTTCATAAACCTCACATTTTCAAAAAATCAGGCCAAATGACATTTTATTTTAATTTCATTGGTTCATTAAATATTTTTGTGTGTCTTTCTTTCTTTAGTATATGACTCTGTGCATGATTACAAAAATAAAAGATTACATTTTGATTTGCAGTGGGTCAATATTTCAACTTCCCCTAAAACAAGACTGATGCTATTCTACTGGAGATGATGATACAGGTTTCATATCTGTTTAACACCCTAAGTATTTCCCAACATGACATATGAAATACACGGACATTACATGTATGGCTGTCAAACATGCAAGGAAGAAGTCACATGACTGCCAAAGGAAACCTAGCTGATCACCTGGCATACTGGTTTGACTTTACTAAGCATAATCACTTCTATTTAAAAAAGTAAACCATGGAACAGTTGAGCTAATTACTTTCTCACCTATTCAAATTAACTGCATATTGTGAGACAGGAGTCAGAGTTGTGTGATATGGACCAGGCATAATAAGGCAGTGAGAGACCAAGTTTAATATTTGGTAGGTTCAGGTAGTACTTTATAGGTACTCTGGATTGATTCTAAAAGTCAAAAATAGTTCATAGTTAAATACTACACTACCAGTCTGCAGATTATTAAAAGCCTAGCCAATAATTAAGGTCATAATCAAACCCTGTACCTTATATCTATGAGGCTAAGACCATAGCATTATGCCAACCCTCCCTCCATTAGTCTTAGTAAAAAATACAGGATTTATTTTGAGAACAGTAACAGGCAAGTAAGTCAGTAGAGTTTACACTTTAAACATGAAACAACTGCATCCTCAGAAAATTACCAACAAATGCTCCCTTGAACATCAAATACCCCTAAAAGATGGGGTTCTATTAATCTTAGTTGTAATAATTGTAAGAAGTGTGCACTCAATAAAAATACTTCAACAGTGAAAGCTAGGAACGTATAGTCTTCTCTTCAGCACAGAAGTTTCAGTATCTAAAAACTTCATAGGTTCATAGGTTCATAGGTTTATAGGTTGGTACTAGGCTATCAGCCCTAGGGCCTATACAAGCCTAGCCGTAACAATTCTCTGGCTATTTCTTCCCACACTATTTACTTCCCTGGACCGCTGTCTAGCAGGGTGACTGATGTGATCCCCAGGGTGAATTTCCTTTCTTCCATCCAATCATCAAGGTTCCTTTTGAAGAGGGCCAAAGAGGCATTCTGCTTGACATGTATGGACAGTCTATTCCAGAGTCTGGGGAGTCTCTGGGTCAGGAACCTATCCCTCCAGCATGTTTTGTTTATTGTGATGACAAGGTTTAGATCCCTGGAGTACTGTCCCATATTTCTCTACTACTTTTGTCTCTCCTGCTTCCTTTTAAGGAATTTAGAGGAAGCAGGAGAGACATATTTGAGTTGCAGGTGTGAAATGTTAAGAAGTGTCAAATAGTTTCATAGATAAGTACTAAGTTATTTGTCCTTGTAGGCCATTTTAAGCCTAGCCAGTTTCCCTTTCCAATGTGAGAATCAAGACTTGTGATTGTGCGGTAAACACCTTCACCATTATGCCATCCCCCAATGCCTAAATGATGCAGATTTATTCAGGTTCTACACATAAAAAGTAGGTGTTAACTGAGAATATCAAGCTTGATACGTTCAGTGAGGCAGACCTTCCTCCAGCAACAAGTGTCCAGATTATTTGCCCAGCTCTCTGACTGTACAGGTGGACATCCACCTGATGTTACCTGTTCTCCCTTATTACCCTGCTTCTTTTACAGGGGACTCATTTTGGGCAAGTGGTAGCTCAAAAGGTCACCGTCATCATGAAAAGTATGATCAAAATAGCCCTCAAATGTGTGAAAGATTTGTAATTATGAAAAAGCCTTCTCCTTTGATGCTGAAAGTCCAGTATCCAAGTAGAGACAAACCCTTTCTTTACATCCCAGTAAGTCTACAGATGTTCTTTTATTTTCTTCCCTTGTTGAAATTCTTATTTCTGCAGTGTATATGGAACATAATGTAGGGCGGCCATGGTAGTGCAACCGTTAGTGTTGCCGCCTCACAACAAGAGGTTCTCCTTTTTGATCCTCGGCTGGGTTACCTTCTGTGCGGAGTCTGAATGTCCTCCCTGTGGTTGTGTGAGCTTCCTCCATGTGCTCTGGTTTCCTTCCACATCCCAAAGACATGCTGTAAGTGGATTGGACACTCTAAATTGGCCCTAAGCGTGTGTGTGTGTGTGTGTGTGTGTGTGTGTGTGTGTGTGTGTGTGTGTGTGTGTGTGTGTGTGTGTGTGTGTGTCTGTGTGTGTGTGTGTGTGTGTGTGTGTGTGTGTGTGTGTGTGTGTGTGTGTGTGTGTGTGTGTGTGTGTCTGTGTGTGTGTGTGTGTCTGTGTGTGTGTGTCTGTGTGTGTGTGTATTCTGTGGAAGGTTGGGTGCCGGACTGGCAACTTGACACCATAAAAGCTCCACTGCCAATCATGAGTGGACAGGTGATCCACTGTGACGATCCCTAACCAGGAAAAAGCCAAAAGAAGAAGAAGACATGGAACATAATGTTGGTAGTGGCAGGGCAGATGTTCAAACAAATCTTAGTATATTCTTATTGAGTGTGGACATATAACACCCTGACAGCCAATGTTCAGTCATATGCTGTTGGGTATCTCCCAGGTGTCACTCAAGGCTCCTACATTTGATTATACCAGCGTTGTGTAAGAATGTTTTAAACTGGTACATCAGGCTTTAGAGGCTTATTCAACACCCAAACCTTCCACCTCAAGCGCTACAAAGGCGAAAAGGAGAAAACTACGTTACTCATCCTCCTGCATCCAGTTCAAATGAAGACAAAGGTGTTGATACCTTCCTGTACTCAGATCAGATTTACAATCCCCGACTTGTCTTGATATGGGTTCTGGGAATGAAGGTTTCCCCAGGAGATATTTATTTTGCCAACACATTAAACTTTATGGAAAAACATTCTCCATGGCCTTTGAAGACCACAGCCCACCCCCACAAGATATCTTTAACCAATGAAGCTACTAGAGCTCAAACCAATAGTACTTGTAAGTATTTTTGATTAATGTCAGGAAATTTTCTTCAGTCTTTATTTGAGTCTTTGATGCAGTTTCTCAGCATCTCTCAAATAAACCAGCTTTTTCTTTCTTTTCTTTTTCTTTCTTTTTTCTTTTTTCTTTCTTTTCTTTCTTTCTTTCTTTCTTTCCTTTCTTTCTTTCTCTTTCTTTTTCTTTCCTTTCTTTCTTTCTCTCTTTTCTTTCTTTCTTTTTTCTTTCTTTCTTTCTTTTCTTTATTTTTCTTTCTTTCTTTTCTTTCTTTTCTTTCTTTCTTTTCTTTCTTTCTTTTCTTTCTTTTCTTTCTCTCTTTTCTTTCTTTCTTTTATTTCTTTCTTTTCTTTCTTTCTTTCTCTTACAGAATTCAGTAGTAAAGTCTGTTTCTGCATAACAAATGACTGAGTAACACTGTTATTCCAAACTTGTGTATGCCTATGGCATAAAAGAAAACAGCTGCTCTGAATACTGTGCCTTATTATACAGATCCCTGGAAAGGTTTGGAAAGAGAATGTGAGTTCTGCTATAGCCATTAAGGCTGTTAATAATTTTGCAATACCAGAGTGACTTCATTAACCAAATGGAGGATCTAACTCTTGGTAATTGGGATGTGTGAAATGATAAAGGTGGCTCAGACTGCAGACAAGATAGGATCATAGATTATCCATTGCAGTCAGAACTTTGAGGATGGCTGACATAGCCATGATACAAGATTCATCATTTTCCAAAAGGAAGTAGAGTCCAGTCAGCAGCTGCCTCCCTTTGAATAAAACTATTTATATGGTCCTTACAAAAAAAAAAATTTAAATTGCAGAGGAAAATAGCAGCACTCTGGAAAATGTAAAGCACTTGTTTCATTCCTCAGTTCATGACTACACCAGATCACACCCTTGTAAGCCTTGAATCTCATTTTGAAAACAGTAAAAAAGGTAGTAAAATAAGAAAAAAAGTAATTCCAGCCTAGGCAGGAGCAAAAGCAGTCAACCGAAGGAGGCCAACAGCTGAAGCCACAGAAAACCACTTCATAAGAAAAAAGATTGTTTTCTAATTCCACGTGGTGAGCCACCATCCTCTGTGAACTGTTCTGGATCCACAATTCGTAAAAGGAAGGTTTGCACTATTTAGAAAACATTGGTCACATAACTGCAGAGAAAAAGTAAGAGAAGCGTAGGTTCATAGGTTCATAGGTTCATAGGTAGGTACTAGGCTATTGGCCCTAGGGCCTATACAAGCCTAGCCAAAAATGTACACTGGCTTTCGCCACCCAAGAAAATTATTTTCCTGTGTCCCTGTCAAGCAGAACCACAGAAGTGATCCCCGGGGTGAATTTCCTATTTCCCATCCAATCATCAAGATTTTTCTTGAAGAGCGCTAACGAGAAGCTCTGTTTGACATAGATAGGTAGTCTGTTCCAGAGTATGGGAAGTCTCTGGGACAGGAATCTATCCCTCCGGCATGTTCTATTTATTGTGGTGACAAGGTTTAGGTCCCTAGAGCATGTAGCTCGGAGGGATTGGGATTTCTTTAAGTGGAGCATGTCCAACAGCTCTGTATGTTAGGCAGAGATCGCCTCTGAGTAGGCGATATGTGACAGAGTAAAGCTGGAGTTTTTCGAGATGGTCTGCGTAAGGCATCTGTTTGAGGCCAGTAATCCTCTTTGTGAGGTATTTTTGCGGCCTTTCCAGTTGTTGTAGATGTCTTGTGAGGTACATACCAAAAGGGGTGTTGTACTCTATAATGGGTCTAATGAGTGATGAGTAGAGGGGAACAATAACCTCTTTTTTTCTGGATGAGAAACCATTTGTGATGAGGTGTGCCACATAGAAGGATTTCCTGACCACTTTGGCGATGTGATTATCAAAGGAGAGAATACTGTCCACCTGTGTCCCAAGGTCTCTTATCACACTTTTGGTGTTAAGTAGACTACCGCCTATGTGGTAGTTCATGGGTACAGAATTTTTACCAAAGGGGATGACAATGCAATTTTTGGCATTGAGCTTGAGACCATGTCTTTGACACCAGGCATCTGTCTCAGTGAGGCCCTTTTGTAGGATGTCCACATCGTTAGGAGTTTCAATTATGGCTCCTAGTTTGCAGTCATCTGCGAATTTAGTTAGCCAAAGACCTTCTGTGTTAGTCTGTACTTCAGAGAAGTAGATACCAAACAGGAGAGGACCCAGGACTGAACCCTGCAGTACTCCACTTGTCACTGGTCTGAAGTCTGATTTGGAGTTTGCTACTTTCACAGTGTGGGTTCTTTCAGTGAGCCAGTTGGCAACCCATCTTGTGACATAGGGATTTATACCTAGTTTACTGAGTTTATCTATAATTCCAGAGTGGAGGATGGTATTGAACGCCTTGGCGAGATCTAGATAGGCTGTGTGAACCACCTTATTTATTATTTATTTATTTATTTATTTTACATTTGTTTACCGGGATAGTCCAACTGGATATATGTCCATTTTCAGTGGAGGCCCGGGGAGAAAAGCTCCAACATGATAACATCAGTTTCTACAAGAATATACACACAGATTATTTACATTGAAAAAGTTATACAGTAGTAAATATATAGTATCATAGCATTTGTTTACAAAAATCTCAGTTACATTAACAGTTACAATCAGCACAGTATGCTTGTAGAGAAAGGCCTGCAAGTGTTAGAAAAACAAGTTGGTTAGTTGGAGTGAATAATGATACTGCTTAGTCAGGGAAGGAGCATGGACAAAGCCAGTTGAGTGTAAGATGCTGTGTAATGCTTTTTTTGAAAAGGTTTAAGGAGGATTGCAAGGTGATGTGATTTGGTAGAGATTTCCAGGTCTTGGCAACAGAGCTGGCAAACAGAGAATCCCCTGCAGAATTGTTGGCTTTGTAAGTTTGGACCATTATTTTGTCGGCCGATCTTAGTGATCTCAGGTTGTTGTATGGTTTTATTATATTAGAGAGTGAGGGGGTATTTTCAGGATGGTAAAGAACTTTGTGGGCAACTAAGAGTTGATTTAGTGTAATTAATTTGGGGAGTTCAAGCCAACATAGTTGTTTCAGGTTCTGGCAGTGATGTGTTCTGTAGGTGGAGTTAGTTGCGAATCTGGCAATATGGTTATAACTGTGTGAGAGCTTATTCAGTTCTGATTTATTTAGGTTTGAGAGAATGGGGGAGGCATAAGTAAGAGTAGAGAGTAGTTGTGACCTGGCAATTGCTATTCTAGCCTGTGGGGTTAAGAATGCTTTGTTTCTGTACATTGATCTGAGTTTTTTATTGATGGTCTGAACGGTCTTGTTGACCTGTAGGTCGAATTTGAGCTTATTATCTATAATGACTCCTAGAAGTTTAGTGTGGGTATCTGGGGAGATGGTGGTACCATTGTTGGAAGTAATAGTGAATGAGAAAGGGGTGGTTCTATTAGTGGGAGTAAAGAGTAGGAGTTTGGTTTTGTTGGGGTTCAGTAACAGACATTGGTTAGTGAGCCAGTTTTCAATAGTGCTTAATGTATTTTGGGTTGCGTTTTGTAGGTCTGTTGGAGAGGTGGCTGAGCAGATGAGAGTGGAATCATCTGCATATTGGATGCAGGTAGCCTTAGGAATAGCTGTGTGGAGGTTATTGATGAAGACAGAAAAAAGTAGTGGTCCCAGTATAGAGCCCTGAGGGACACCAAGGGTGAGTGGTAGCTGGTTGGATAACTTGTTCTGCCATACAACTGCCTGTTGTCTGCCAGTTAGGTATGATTGGAACCACTGGATTGTGTGCCTATTGAGGGACATAGATTTGAGTGAGAGAATGAGGAGTTCATGGTTGACCATGTCAAAGGCTTTTGGCAGGTCAAAAAAGAGGGCAGAGGATATTTTGTTATCATTCCTATTTTGGTTTATGGCATTTGTAAAGTCACCTTACCCTCATCTATGGCTTTGGTGACTACTTCAAAGAAGTCTATCAGGTTTAGAAGACATGATCCGCCTTTTACAAACCCAAACTGTGTGGGGTCCAGGGTTTGGAGATCTCCAATGTCTTTGTTTATGAGTTCCATGATGATACGTTCCATGGCCTTGCAGACAAGGCTCATCAGGCTAATGGGGCGGTAGTTCCCGGGGTCTGTTGTGGCCCCCCATTTGTGGAGTGGGATAACTGTCACGGTGCACCATTCAATGGGCACAAAGCCTGAGGTGAGGCTATGATTGAACATGGTTCTTAGGTGGGGTGCCAGTTCATTCTGTAGTTCATGTAGAAGGCAGCCTGGGATGTTGTCAGGTCCCATGGATGCTGTGTTCTTGGCTTTGGAGAGTGAAGTTTTTACCTGTGCAGCCGTGATTACAGGAACTTTGCATTCCTCCGGTATAAAGATGGGCCCTTTAGGGGGTGAGAGGGGGGTAAAGTTAGCACTGAACCTATCTGCCAGGATATTGGCAATATCAGTTGGTTCTGTATATTTAGTGTCATTGTGCTGTAACTCAGAGCAGATCTGGGTGTTGCCATTGAGATTTTTGACATAGCTATAGAATGCTTTGTGGTTGTCTTTAGAATCAGTGGCAGTTTTGTTTTCATAACTAGCTTTGGAGGATTTTATGAGGGATCTCAGCTTCTTACTGAGGCTGACCAGGAAGTTCCTCCAGTCATGGGATTTTACTCTTTTTTGCAACAGTTTCTTTCTTCTGTTGTAGAGTTTGTTTATGGCAGAAGACCACCAGATTGGCTTCCTTTTCTTGGAGGATAGCATCTTGGTTCTGTTAGGGATAGCACGATCCATGCACTTGTGTAAGTGCTTATAAAGTGCATTTGTGTAGGATTCAGCAGTCGTACCTCTATTGTCCATCTGCATGGGTGTCATGAAGTTTGCCACTTCTGTCTTAAGAAGCGTGAAGTTGGCTTTGGAGAAATTTTTTATGGTTGTTTTCCTAATGCAGGGGTGGGAGCAGGATGTGGATGTCTAGGGTGATTAGCTTGTGGTCGGATCTGACCAACGAGGAGCTGACCTCTGGTGTGGAACACCGGTCACCCATGTTGGTGATGACCAGGTCTAGGATATTGCTGCCTCTGGTGGGGGTGTGGATAAGTTGATCCAAAGCATTGGAATTGATGATTTCCAGAAAACGTTGAGCAAAAGAGTTGGTACATGAGTAGTTTTCCCAGTTAATGGTAGGGTAGTTGAAATCACCCATTATTAGAGTGTTGGGTTGTACCTTAATATTTTCCAGTGTATCAAGAAAAGAGGAGTGGGAATCCTGGGGCATGGTGGGGGGTCTGTAGCAAGCTACAATCTGGATTGCGGTTTTGCCCAGAGTTAGTTGAACTTGGATTATCTCGAATGCATTATGCTGAGCAACTAGCTTAGAGGTGTGGATATCCTTAATAAATATGGACACGCCTCCACCTTTAGTGTTTCTGTCTGGGTTTGGTGGCTGAAAGGTGTGGTATGAATTATAGCCTGGTAATACGTAGTGCTCTCTGGAGCTTTGAACCAGGTCTCTGTCACTGCACAGATGTCAATGTTCTCCATTTTAAGGAGTGCCTTGAGTGAGTGCATTTTGAGGTTTAGACTTCTAGCATTGAGTAGCATTACCCTCAGATTTTGCTTGCTTGTACCTGTTACGGTGGTGAAGTTGTCATTTGAACCTTGCCTAAAAAGGCACTATAGGGGTGGCAAGAGCCTTAGCCAGTATCCGGAATCCCAAGGGTGACAGGTGCAGACCATCTCTGGCAAAGCAGCATGGTCTGTCGATCATATCATCCCAGGCAGACAGATACTGGATTCCCTTAGAATGACACCAGAAGCTTAGCCAATTGTTAAAGTCAATCATTTTGTCCTTGTACTATAGTGTCATTTTGGGTGATGGCAGGATGCTACTCAGGGCAGTCATCGTAAGACACACCACAGCATTTTGTACCATTAATCTAATTTCCAGAACCAGTGCCAAACACCCCAATAAGCTCAATTTCAACAACTCTTTATGTCATTCAGCAAGTTCTGTTATTTAAGTTATACAGCCACTGCTATCTTTGAAGAGTGGCAGGGATTTTATTTAAGTATGTTTTTTCTGATACAAACTAGATAATCTAATGAAAGTCTGTACTAGCTCAAACAAGCTTAATTGTTTTATAAAGACAGAGAAGTTCAAGATGTGGATCCTCCACACACTTCATCTTCTTATGTGGAATGCTGACTTAAATATAAAAGACATACAGCTCCCTATGCAAACTTACAGGGCAATGTTTTGGTGGTTTTGAATAAAGAATTGCTACATAAATTCAATATATTGGTGTCAAACACTGTGGCACCAAGGGTGATATGTATGAAGACAGAGATACACTTGAGATACAACTGAGAGTTTTCTAAATAAAACCCTCAAGGCCTCATATCTCAGAAAAGCTGTGAGTCAATCCCCTCAGCATTGCTAAGACAGATTTACAGCAAAGATGAATGACAGCATGCCTGTGGCTATGGTCTAGCCGAATAGTGGTAGGGCCTGCGACCTAAACCATTTTGTACACCTAATGGGTAACAGTGGAGCAGACCTCTAAGCAATGGGTAGGAGAATGGCTATGTGGGTGACTGTTAGGGTAAGGTAGTCAGAGACAAGGGAAGGTTCACTGGGGTGTCACAAGGGTCAGTACTGGTGCCCTCACTGTTCAACATATTACATTCAGACATGATGGGGGAATAACTATTAGGAGGAGTGTATGTAATGGCAGCTACAATCTTGGATGTGTTACACATCATGTATGGGGACCTGGAACAATATAGAGGTAACTGCAGTTAATGTGCAGTTTAAACAAGTACAAGGTCCCATATTTTAGATGCAACATCCCAAAGGTCTCCTATAAGCTAGGGATTGTCAATCTGGGAGAGGCAGTGGCTAACAAAATATAGGAGTCACTGTCTAATGAGACTTGGACCATCAAGCACAAGTGTATAAGCCAATGAGGTGGCAAAGTACTGAGTTGTCTGCTATTGGGCATACGCTCCAGGGGACATATCTGGAGTACTGTCTGGAGACCATTTCTGGAGGCCCTACAGTAAAATGGACATAAAGCATTCAGAAGATGTCTACAAGGATCATCAGTCATCAGGGGTGCAAAAAAGCAAGTAGTATAAACTGTGGTTAGAGCAGCTGGTCTTCTACTCAAAGGAAAGTTTGAAATAAAACACACGTTTATGATATGGGTGTGCAAGACAGCACACTGTAATATCTAAACAGTGGAGGTGAAAAACAAAGACAGGGAAGAGAAGGAGGAGAATGGACCAAGAAATACATTGGGAGGGTACTCACTTTTACTTGGACCCAAGGAAGCATTTCTTCATATGGAGAGCTGTGGACACTTGAAACAAGCTGCCTGAGTGAAAGCTGGGGTGTAACTATACAGGGACATTCAACAAAGCATAAAATGGAAAAAGGATTTGGGCACCCCCTGGCTGAAGGAGTCAGCATCTAAATGCTAGGTGTTTATAGGTTCAAAGATTCCTAGATAAGTAAAAGGCAATCAGTCTGCATTTCCTCTGCCCACCTCTATATGTTTCTTGGTCCCCATACAAGGCAATCAGTCTGTAGACATTATAAGTCTATCCAATAAACCATATTCAAAAGTTCCCACCAGCCTCAAGGAGGGCAATAAAAGCTAGATGATGGGAGATTTTGAGGCTGCCCATTAAACTGTCTAGGTTTACCTTGAATGTGCCAAAATGGTGCTACTCTGACATAAAATGGAAGTTTGTTCCACAACTGGGGATGCATTGGGATATGAATCTATCGTGCTGATGTGTCTTATGTATCTGTTGATGACTGGTCAGTTTGTTTAAGTGGGTATTTGAGGAACCATTTGTTCTGAGAAGGACTACAAGGTCTAAGGGTCTTTTGTGGCTCAAAAAGCTAGACTTGTATCCCCACAGAGGAATATGTAAGAAACATGGTACAGAAGAGGGTTGCATTCTGTCCTACAAACTTAGATTTTTCAGTTAGGAATCTCTGAGGTCTCCCAAGTTAAGTGATATGATTAGACGAGTATACGATAAATGGGGTTTATATTCAATAATGGTTCTGGTTAGAAAAGAGTAAAGGAGAAGTAAGACTTCTTTTAATCTAAAACAGATGCCTTTGGAAATGAGATGAGCCAGATAACGGTAATACATCATTATACGATATATATCCCCACGGTAGACTAACTCTTCTGCTGTCATGTCATCTCAGATAATGCTTACATTACGGCTTGTTACGTTACATTATCTTATGGTAATACCTCAATATGATTGCATAATAGTATCATAGTAGAATTGTAGACTATCGACCCAAAAGGGGCATTTGTAATCCTTATCATGCTTCCCAGTAAAATTTAATAGATATTGGCTCCCAAAGGGTTTGTGCAAGTATATATATATATATATATATATATATATATATATATATATATATATATATATATATATATATATATATATAGGTTCATAGGTTTATACTAGGCTATCTGCCCTAAGGCATTTATAAGCCTAGCCCAAATACCCCTTATATGAAAAAATACTGTGCCCATTAGTTTGTCAGTGACACAGAGAGGATTCCCGGGGTAAACCTACGATCTCCCATCCACAGGTCAAGATTTCTCTTGAACAGAGCCAGCGAGGTGCTCTGCCTCACATGGACCGGGATTTTATTCCACAGCATAGGGAGTCTCTGAGTGATAAATCTATCCCTCCAGCACGTCCTATTTATGTCCGTGCTAAGGTTTAAGTCACTTGCTCTAGTGGTTTTGGTGGATTTGGATTTTTTGAGGTGGAGCATGTCCATTAATTCCAGGTTGGACATGGCCTTGTATGTCAGGCACATGTCACCTCTGAGCAGACGGTATGTGACTGAATAGAGCTGGAGTTTCTTCAATCTGGCAGCATATGACAGATTTTGGAGTCCCTTTATCCTTTTGGTGAGGAACTTTGGGGGTCTCTCCAATTGCTGCAGATGTCGGGTGAGATACATCCCGAATGGAGCATTGTACTCGATCATTGGTCTGATAAGTGAAGAGTACAGGGAACAATGACCTCACTAGATCTGGATGTGAATCCCTTCATGATCAGGTGGGCAATGTAGAAGGTCTTTCTAACCACTTTAGCAATGTGAGTGTCAAAAGAAAGGCCACTGTCAACCTGGGTCCCCAGGTCCCTGATAACCTCTTCTGTGCTTAGTGGATTGCCACCTATATGGTAGCTTGGGGTTACCTTGTTTTTCCCGAAGGGTATGACTATACATTTTTTGGCGTTTAACTTCAGGCTATGGCTCTGGCACCAGCTATCTGTTTCCGTGAGTCCCTTCTGAAGGATATCCGTGTCCGATGCACTTTCCACTATGGTGCCCAGTTTGCAGTCGACTGCAAACTTTGTCAGCCAAAGTCCTCCCATGTTGGCCTGTACTTCTGAGAAGTAGATGCCGAACAATAGGAGGCCAAGGACCGAGCCCTGTGGGACACCACTTGTGACCGGCTTGGAGTCTGACATAGCGCCAGCAACTCTAACCCTGTGGGTTCTGTCCTTAAGCCAGTTTGCAACCCATCTTGTGACATATGGGTTTACATTTAAGCTGGTAAGTTTTTCTACAATACCCGAGTGGGGTATTGTGTCGAAAGCCTTTGCAAGGTCAAGGTAGGCTGTATGGACTGCCTTTCCCTCATCAATGGCCTTGGTGACTGTACATATACATATATATATACATATATATATATACATATATATATATATATATATATATATATATATATATATATATATATATATATATATATATGGTTCCCCTTCAGAAGCCTGAATGATCATAAGCTCGAAATTCATAAGCCCAAGACCAAAAGCCTGAAAACTCAAAAGCTTGAAAACTCAAAAGTCTGAAAGTCAAAAGCCTGAAAACACACAGAATACAAATAATGCTAATATGCCAGTACAAAGACACTACTATCTACCCACTTACCTTAACCCAAACCCTAACCCTAAGGTCCGTCACTATCACACACTCACCTAACCCACGCCCTAACCCTAACTCACTTAAACCGCCCCTAACCCTAAAGTCTGTCACTATCACACACATGCCTAACCTACGCTCTAACCCTAACTCACTTAACCCGCCCTAACCCTAACGTAAAAACAATCGCACACTTACCTGAACCCAACCCGTAAATTTCCACCACAGCGCTAAGTATAGCGAAGCCACATTAAAGTCAGTATGTGTATTTTGTGTGTTTTCAGGCTTTTGGGTTTCAGGCTTTTGAGTTTTCAGGCTTTTGGTCTCAGGCTTATGAATTTCGAACTTATGATCATTCAGGCTTCTGAAGGAGAACTATATATATATATATATATATATATATATATATATATATATATATATATATATATATATATACTTGGACATGGGTTGCTGAGCATTTACAAGCTTCCTCTTTCTAACAGACACATAAGGGCCAGACCAGGGGTATATTTATGAATCCTCATCAGCTGATTCAAGTTTCACTTTAATAAGTGCAGGTTTGCACTCTGCTTCACATAGATGGGAAGTTTGGTCCAGAGAGGGGGGTCTCTGAGACACATATCTGCCCCTTCAGCATGTCCTATTTATGTTGCAGGCAAGGTTTAGGTCCCCAGATCTGGTGTTGCTGATGCTTTTTGTTTTACAGGTGTGCCATAGGGTCTATATCAGAAGATCAAAGTTTCAAAACTTCGAATGTGATATGGTCGAGACCATCTGATCAAAGTCTTGAAACTTTGAATCTTTTAATGGAGATCTCCGTACAGTGCAGAAAGGGAAGATTTCCCTTTTTTGCACTGTAGTGTGATCTCAGAGTTGGTCTATTTAGGTAGTGGGGGGTGTGGGGAGCTTGCCCCCCTGTTTAGAACATTTAAATGGTTTGTTTTTGTAGGTTGCTGTGTTTTATTATGTTTTTGATGTTTCAAGTCTTTGATTATATGGTGTCGACCATATAAGATTCGAAGTTTTGAAACTTCGATAATGTAATATAGACCTGTGCAACAGGTCCATTAGGACTAGATCAGGGGATGCTTTGTAGGCCAGGCAGAGGTTGTCTGTTAGCAACCTGCTGGAGATCGGATATAAGGCCAAGACTTTAAGGTGGTCCACATAGGACTTGTTTTTTACACCACGTATCTTCTTGAGCGGACTCTCTGTGGACACTCCAGTTGTTGCATATGCCTGGCCAGGTACATACCAAAGGGGCATAGCTTTCTCCCTCTTAGTACAAGAAATCTGGACAAAGCAAAAAATAATGGATGGGCAAAGGCCCAAAAATAGGGACACATTTTAAATACTGCCCATAGAAAGTTGCTAGACTAAAAGGTTTAGTGTTAGCATGCATTTTCTGATGGATATGAAATCTTAAAGTCAAATGACTGTCATTATTTAGTACTTTAAGTCTCAATGATTTGTCAGAAAACCACAAGTTTTATGAGGATCAGACCAAAAATATGAGGAAAAAATCTAGGCAGTTGAGAGGTATGTGTAAGGGAGCACTGAACTCAATGACTGGTCTTATGAGAAGAGAGTACAACAAAACGATGACATGTTTGGGTCTAGATGTTGTACCCTGCTTATAACTTGTGCAGCATAGAATGATTTCCTCATTGTAGTAAACATACGATGATCAAAGGCCAAGTCATTGTCTACATGCATTCTGAAATCCCTGACTGCAGAGCCTACTCTTAGGGGTGTATTGTCAGTGTAGCAGTTTGGTGGTGTGGTCATCTTTCCAAGGGTACCATGATGCATTTTTTGGCATTGAGTTTTTACCATGACTCTGGCACCAGTTAGTCTGTGACAGGTCTTCTTAGTGGATATTTGTGTCTTGTGGGATTTATGACTGTACCCAATTTAAAATCATCTGTGAATTTGGTCAGACAGAGGCCCTTGATTTTAGCCTTCACCTCAGAGAAGGAGATGACAAATAGGAGCAGCACCAGCACTGAGGCACCCCACTAGTAAGTAACCTTCTTGTGAAGGAATACTCCTCAATTTTAACTTTTTTGATCCTGTCTGTAAGCCAGCTGGCTATCCAGTGGGTGATGTAGGGGGTTCATACCTAGTTTAATGAGCTTTTCTACAATGCCTAAGTGAGATACTGTGTCAAAAGCCTAGGCCAGGTCAAGTTAGGTAGTATGCACTGTCTTTCCCCTCATCCATTTCTTTGGTGACTGTCTCAAAAAAGTCCACCAGATTGACCAGTCAAGACTTGCCCTTGACAAACCCAAACTTATTTGGATCCAATGTTTTCAGATTACCTATGTCATCATTTAGGATATCCATGATTATTCTCTCCATAGCTTTACATATTAAGCTAGTCAGGCTTATGGGTCAATAATTCCCCAGGGGTATGGATGGCCTGCCATTGCGCAGCAGGATAACTGTTGCAGTCCTCCCTTCATTTGGCATGAAGCCTTTATAGAGGCTGGGGTGAAATTATGATTCTAATGATAGTCCATGTACTGTGCTATTAAGGAGGCATCCCAGGATATTACTCAGATCCAATTATGTGGTGTTCTTGACTTTGGAGAGATCTTGAGAACCTGCTCTCTAGTGATACTTGGGGGAGATATGGATGCAGGTATTTTTTAGGGGACTCGGGCAGGGAGAGAGTGGTAAAACTGGAGATAAATTTGTCAGCCAGGAGGTTTGCTACATCTTCTGGCTCCGTATTGGTGGCTGGAACCATTTACAATTAATTCAGTACATTGCTGTGTATTGCCTGTGAGGTTGTGGACATAGTTGTAGAAAGCTTTGTGATTGTCCTTGGCCTGTGAGGGTATTTTACTTCATATTTGTCAAACTTGATTAGCCCAGTGAGTTACCTGGTTAAGTTGATGAGGGGTTTTTTTTTATCTTGCTGGGCATTGCACCTACAAAATTTTGCCATGAATTTCATCCTTTTGTTATACAGCTTATTGATGTTGGGATTCCACCAGGGTAGTTTGTTTTTTGATCTGCTCTTGTGCTTAATCCAGGTAGGTACAGTGGTTAATATGATTATACAGGGTGGATCTGAATGATCCTGCATAAATAGTAGTGTTCTCAGGGTTTGAGAGGGGATGTTGCTTAGTAGTAGGAAGTTTGCCCTAGCATAATTCCTAAAAGTTCCAAGGTTGACTGGTGTCCCCAGTTTTACTTTTACTTCAGATAAGACAGCTTTATAGTCTGACCTAGCCTGCGTGGACATTACAGTAGGAAGAATGCAAAATTCTGCCATGTTTGTGAGAACCAAGTCAAATATGTTTACACCCATAGTGGGTATATGGAATAATTGGTCTAAGGTGTTTGAATTTACAAAGACCAGGAATATATTGGCCTCCATGTTAAAAGTTGTGTAGGATTCCCAGTTTATAATGGGGTAGTTAAAGTCTTCCATGAGTATGGTGTTGGGTTGAATGGGATGTGTCTCCAATACATATGTGTAATAGTTTTCCTGGGTCATAGAGGATGACCTATACTTTGTACGTGGTAATCAGGATGTGGAGAAGCTTAAACACTTCATACTGATGTACCTGCCTTGAGGTGCATTTGTTTTTAATGCAAATTGATACATCTCCACCTTTTGTCCCTTCCTGTGCAATAACTGGTCTAAATGTGTGGAAGGCATTGTAGCCCTGCATTGCCAGGATGCTCCAAGTGGCTTTAAACCACATCTCAGTAACTGCACAGATGTCTGCACACTCCAGGGTGAAGAGAGCATGTAGGGAGTGGAGAGTCTTGGCATTGAACACTAACACCTTCAGATTTTCCTCGGCTAATTTATAGGTTCATAGGTTCATAGGTAGGTACTAGGCTATCGGCCCTGGGGCCTATATAAGCCTAGCCAAAAAGATTCCCTGGCTTTCGCCACCCAAGAAAATGATTTTCCTGTGCCCCTGTCAAGCAGTGCCACAAAAGTGATCCCCGGGGTGAATTTTCTATTTCCCATCCAGTCATCAAGATTTTTCTTAAAGAGGGCCAATGAGGAGCTTTGCTTGACATGAATGGGTAGTTTGTTCCAGAGTATGGGAAGTCTCTGGGACAGGAATCTATCCCTCCAGCATGTTCTGTTTATTGTGGTGACAAGGTTTAGGTCCCTGGAGCATGTGATTCGGAGAGATCGGGATTTCTTTAAGTGTAGCATGTCCAACAGCTCTGAGTTTGACATAGCTTTGTATGTTAGGCAGAGATCACCTCTGAGTAGGCGGTAAGCGACGGACTAGAGCTGTTCTTTTTTAAATGGTCTGTGTATGGCATCTGTTTGTGGCTGGTAATCTTCTTAGTGAGGTATTTCTGTGGCCTTTCCAATTGTTGTAGGTGTCTTTTGAGATACGTGCCAAATGGGGCATTGTACTCTATAATGGGTCTGATGAGGGATGAGTAAAGAGGAACAATGACCTCCTTTTTTCTAGAGGAGAACCCTTTTGTGATGAGGTGTGCCACATCGAAGGATTTCCTGACTACATTGGCGATGTGGTTATCAAAGGAGTCACTACTGTCCACCTCTGTCCCGAGGTCTTTTATCACACTTTCAGTGTTTAGTGAGCTACCACCTATGTGGTAGTTCATGGGTACCGGGTTTTTCCCAAAGGGAATGACAATGCATTTCTTGGCCTGAGTTTAGTGAGTTTATCTATAATTCCAGAGTGGAGGATGGTATTGAAAGCCTTGGCGAGGTCAAGATAGGCTGTGTGCACTACCTTGCCCTCGTCTACAGCTCTAGTGACTGCTTCAAAGAAGTCAATCAGGTTTAGTAGACATGATTTGAATATGTCAATAGGTTTATCAAATTGGCAATGGCTAAAACTGGAAGCACAGGGGTGTACAAGCTGTTAGCCAATATTCAAAATCCGAGATGGGACAGGTGCAGAGCACAGCTGGCAAAACAATGTGGTCTTGTCGACCATATCCTCCCATGCTGACAAATATTGTACCCCTACTACTAACATTGCACAACACTGCTACTGAATTGTACTTACTAGCAAGTACAACAAGAAAAAGGAAGATGAATCCGATGTGTGGTATAGAAAGTCCAGCTTACAAAGCACAACCCATGTATAATAATTGACTTTATAATAGTCTTAAGAGAATAACAAAGACTAAAGATGGCGTACCTTTCTTTGGATTATGATGTAGTCTGTTATATGTATCAGTATGCTGCATAATAAGAGCTGTTGAGTTACGTATGGGTACATCCCTGCCTGATATAGGGCTTAGGCATTCACTGAAATGGGTCTTAATGGATCAGACCACTTACCCAGTTAACAAGCAAACATAAAATCAGTTAGATAAATAAATACTTAAATATACAATAGCTACATGAATAAATGAATCCATGCAATCCATTCAAGTAGATTTTTATTCTGACTGCGCGGATTTATTTATTAACAATTGTTACTCAGCTAAGTGGACTGGTTCATAGACCCTTTTTAGCCATGCCACCTGCTGCAAGAGAGAGGGGGAATATAATTAGTGTAGCTAATAAACCAATATGTTTTTTGTATAATCATAAGAAACTAGAGTGCCTGCAAAGAATCTATGCAGAAACAGGGAGACATGCAAAATATCTACATAAGCAGTGATTAAAGATCAGGAATGAACCTCGTACCACAGAGTTTTAAGGCAGGAATCTTGACACCAAGCCATTCTGATATCTGTACAGAATATCTCCAGCCAGCTGAAAACCCTACAACTTGTTGCAGTTTTGCACTATTGTAAAAAATGTAAACTTTATAATGTCAATGTCAGTCTATGGTTGTTTTTATTTTGTTTTTTTTTATTTTACTTACTTACTTATTTATTTATTTATTTATTTTTGTCAGGCTTTGCATTTCTTGTCTTCCATGAGCCCCCCCACACACACACAAGTCCTGGTTAGTTGGAGTGCTTTCTATTAAAGTAGAAAAAATATTTTACAATATTGTGACTTCTCCCAGACAAATGAAAATTATAACTGGGTGTAGTCTAACAGTTTAAGTTCTGGATGTCAAGCTCAAAACACAGGGTTGAATTGCAACATCTTCCCATCTGCATACTGTGTGACCCACAGCAACTTATTTCACTTAAACATATTGTGCTCCAGAGTTGCTTTGTAAATAGGGATTTAAGTGAACCTAGATAAAAAAATAAAATTAAATATAAAGCGTGTCATTACACGTACATTTTTACAATCACTGATGAGTATACCAGTTCTTACCCCAGGCATTTCAGCCCAGGCTGTGCTGCATCTGAGCTTCACCTTTTTCACAGAATGGTAACACATCTAAGTAGGTCACTAACTGTTTGTTATTTTTTTCTAAGGCTCCTGCATAATATATAGTTCTTTATTTGTACCACATTTGTAAAATTCCTGCCTAAGACAGTTGCAGCTGCATGGATAAAGATGTCCAACTTACCATTTCAAACTACGACTATTTCTGCACTAAATTTTTTTCCCATCCCTTAGTGAAACAGCAACAAGCAAAAATCATGTGATGTTACTGTTTCCTGTACTACAATAACTTGTAACCCTATCCAAAATTAGTCACTCATTAGTAACTATTTCCTTTTCTTATGGGATTCTATGCTGTCCTCTTGCAGGTCTCTATTGCATAGGTGGCTGATATTTGTTCTGGTATCTACCATTTATGCCAGCATGAAGGGGGTCCAGCTTTGAAGCTCTATGCTGCTTTCCTAAGGAATTGGCCAGTGCACTGGCTCAGAGATAAGGTTTCTAGTTCATAGCTGCAGGTTTCAGTCTGGATTTCTGTTCACTATCTGTGTGGAATTTATATGTTCTCCCAGTCTCTGTGTGGGTTTTCTCTGGGTCCGCTAGTTTTTTCTAACCTCCAAAAGGCCTGCCCTTGTGGCAAGGCTGTGACTGAAAATGTACAAAAGGAACAGTTAATTTATTTAATTAAATAAATAAATCAAAAACGTAAATTAAACTGTATTGCAGTGAATAAATCCCTGCAGGATCCTATAATGTACCACTAAATAAATGCTAGCCACGTACAGCTAGATGGTTATGTTTGTGCTCTGCTACCAAAATCCCCGATTCCACTAAAGTCGAAGCTTCTCTTTTTCTTGTCCATCTTTGGTGCAATGGGGAGCACTTAGAAAGACATTGGTCGACAGAGAAGGATTTGTGTATCCTTGCTGCAGCAGTAAATAGTAGCGCAGTCTGCTTTCTTAGGGCGCAGATCAGTGAGTGTAGGATCTTAGCAGCCAGACACTTTCTGAAAAACACATTGTACTGTAGCAGTCCATGATAGTTTTTACAAAGTGTTTTAGGAGAAGTGGTAAGACAGTATGTACTCTTCTGCATTGCAACAGTCGATGGAATATGTGCATACTGAATATTAAGGAGATGATTCCTAAGGGATATTAGCTCATGGACTTTGTGTTACTTATTTTTCATGTACTTGTATGTAAACATATTTGCCTTGGTTATTATTTATAATCGAATATACTGTCTTACCACTTCTCCTAAAACACTTTGCAAAAACTATCATGGACTGTTTTTTGTTTATTTTGTTCTTTATTTCTTTGTTATTTATAGCACTTTGTGTATTGTGTATTTTTCTAGCTAGTTTCACTGTGTGTGAGCTATTAACTGGAAATTGTCCACTTTTATTAAGCATCTGTTGGGTTGTTTGTTTCTGATAACTTGTTGCAGTTAAACTCTTTTTTCTAGAGGCTCCTTTAGCTGTTTAAAACTTTCATTTAAAGGCTCACTGCTGCTTTTCATCTGTGAGAAACATTTCTGCAGTTTGTTTCCCACCCTCGCTCCCTGTTGGTATAGTGTTTTTATAGTTGGTGGCTTTGCAGTTGCCCGCCCCTAGTGTAAATTTGATCTGGGACCCTCCTCCCAGTCTAGTGTCATTACCTCATTCTAACCAGTACAGGGAGAACATTTGAGAAGGCCAATCAGCTTAGTTTCTGCTACTCCTTTCTCTCTTTCCTTTCTCTCTTTCCACTTAATAAAAAAAAAAAAAAAATTTTATCTGCTTTTACTGCATTTGTGTTTCTTCCTACTTTATTTTGTTTTTGCGTCATCTTAAAAGTACTCAGTTGTATTTATTACTGCTTGGTGTAACTCATTCTAAGCCTTTTAGTTTAAGCACTTGGGCTTCAGACCAGTTGTTTTACATTAAGAAGGTTTGTGGTCTGCACTGTAGTGGCAGAACAGGTAGCTTACATCTTTCTAAGTTGGGAACTGCTGATTGAGGGCTCAGTGTCTGTTATTCTAAAAGTGTATTAATTCTGGTTTAAGCACTTGGGCTTCAGGCCATTTATTTTACATTAAGAGGGTTCGTGGTCTGCACTCTTGTGGGAGGAGAGGCTGGACTCTGCCCTTCTGAGCTGGGAATTTCTGGTTAAAGGCTTATAGTGCCTGCATATTTGAACTGCTTCTTACTGAAACTGGTACACATTGTTTGCTGTAGCATAGACTAGATCCAGGCCTGCTGAATCTAGCTTTGTTTGTATGCTTGTTGTTTGTTTGCTTGTTATTTCCCTGAAACGCTAATTCCACCTAAAATGCGGCTTTTCAGCACTTCTGTGGATCCCTAGTGATATCTGCATTGCTTACTGTACTTATTTCCTTGTTTCACTTGAAAGAAAGTTACTGTTTGTCGTTTTTGCATTTAAGTTACCTGTAACACATTGCATTTAAGTTACCTGGCACTTGCTCACTAAAGCAATTATATAAGTCAGCACTAAAAAATTAAAAGACTACACCCTCACAAACTCCCCTTGAGTACCTTGTTCCCCATTGGCCATTTTTTCAATTATAAATGAATTTCCAATACTATTCTAGCATGTCCAAAGGTCAGTTGTCAATCTCCGGTCCAGCTGGTGAATCTGGGAATCTTGAGGCAATGTTACAACTGCCTCATGTACACAGACAACCCTCTCCTCCTCCCAACAAATTCCAACACATGTGAGAGATGCAACCATATGGCCAAACTGGAGGCTAAGCTCTCTCAACTCAGTACTGGCGTAACCAGTCAGGAGGTGAAGGAAACCACACTCACTACAATTCCAGTCTCACATAGACCTACCATGACAGCAAACCAAACACATAAACACACAAAAACATACTCGGAGGCTCTAAAATAAAAATCTGCCTAAGCAGCAGAGACCTCCAAAGCAGACACCCAAGCAACAGCTACCCCAAAACAAAACACATGCAACACATAGCTCACAAAGCCAGTGTGCCGAACAGTCACAGCCCTTAAGGCTAAACAACACACCTGATACACTTGTAATAGGTGACTCTATCGTCAGGCACACTGATGTCCCACTCACCAGGCTAAACAAGGAGAAGGTCACAGTGAGCTGCCTGTCGGGCGCTAGGATCTGCCACATAACACAGGCACTCAGGTCACTCCAAGGCAAGTACAAATATGACTCAGTCATTGTCCATGCTGGTGTGAATTACCTGAGATGTACCTCCTTGGACTACATGAAAAGAGACATAGAGGAGCTCTCTGAGCATGTAGCCCAGGCCGGTATGACCCTGACCTTGAGTAGCATCTTACCCTCACCAAGAATGATGCCACAATATGAAGACAAGATGATCAATTTCAACAATTGGCTTAAGTATTGGTGTCATTCAAAGGGGATCCAATGCCTGTCAGCCTGGGATGACATGCTCGACAAGCCACAAAAGGAGGGGGAGTATCAATATTCGTCAAAGATACCCACACCTCCAGGTAGGTGGCACAGCACGAAGCATCAGAGACTATCCATGTGCAACTAACAGTGGGTAAAACTGCCTTCCAGTTTATAGCCTGCTACAGACCACCATCCCAAACCCAGGAACCCCACTCAGCCTTCCTGAGAACACTGGAAAATATGAAGGTCTCTCCAAACATCATTATATTGGGCGGCTACAACTACCCAAACAAGACTGGGAGCATTACTCTAGCTCCAACACCCTAGCCCAAAGGTTCCTAGAATTTATAAACTCAAATGCTATGGAACAACGTGTTACCACTCCCACAAGAGGGGAAAACATACTGGACCTGATCATCACCAACATGGGGACTCTATGCTCCAGACCAGAAGTGTATCCCTCACTGGTAAGATCAGACCATAAACTAATCTCACTGGATATTCACATCCCGACCCCACCCCCTGCCCAGAAAACCACAGTGAAAAACTTCTCTAAAGCAAATTTCACACTCCTCAAAACCGAGGTGGAATCCTTCAAAGCCCCCGGGCCTGTGGAAAATACGGCCCAGACCGCAGAATCCTTTATAAACGCATTCTATGAACACCTTCAGGAATGCATGGATCACACAATCCCAAATAAAACCAAGACCCAATCCTCCAAAGGCAGACGTCCTGTCTGGTGGATCCCAGCCATAAACAAACTATATAATAGAATGAGGAAGCTACTACATGATAGAGCAAAATCCCAAAAAGGGAAGGCATCTCTGATCAGTATTAGCAAAAAACTACGGGCACTCATAAAATCGTCTAAGGCCAGCTTCAACAGAAAAATTGCACAGGACACTAAGGATAATCACAAGGCTTTCTTTAGTTATGTTAGGAACCTGGGTGGGAATTCCCAGATATGCTCAGAATTAGTCCAAAATGACAAAAAATACACCGAACCCACAGACATTGCCAACATCCTAGCTGACAGGTTCAGTGTAAACTTCTCCTCCCTGTCCCCACCAAAAGGGCAAATATCTATCCCAGCAGAGTGCTGCCCCCCTGACATCTCAGATGCTCAGGTAAGAGCCGCCCTCTCCAAAGCAAAAAACACAGCACCAATGGGACCAGATGGTGTCCCGGGCTGCATCCTACATGAACTCCAAGAAGAGCTAAACCCAAACCTAAAACTACTGTTCAATCTCAGCCTCACTACAGGATATGTACCCAAAGAGTGGCGTACAGCAACAGTGGTCCCTCTCCACAAAGGTGGTGCCTCAACGGATCCTGGAAACTATCGCCCCATAAGCCTGACTAGCTTGGTCTGCAAAGCTATGGAAAGGATCATCATGGACCTCATCAATAAAGATATTGGGGACCTACAGACACTGGATCCTACCCAGTTCGGCTTTGTTAAGGGCAGATCCTGCCTTTAAAACTTGTCAATTTCTTTGAAACAGTCACCAAGGCCATTGACGAGGGGAAGGTGGTCCACACAGCCTACCTGGACCTCGCAAAAGCCTTCGATACAATACCCCACTCGGGCATTATAGATAAGCTCACCAGCTTAAATATAAACCCCTATGTCACTAGATGGGTTGCAAACTGACTCAAGGACAGAACCCACATGGTTAGAATTGCTGGAGCCATGTCAGACTCCAAACCAGTTACAAGTGGCATCCCACAAGGCTCAGTCCTGGGACCTCTCTTGTTCGGTATATATTTCTCGGAGGTACAGGCCAACACGGAAGGACTGTGGCTGACCAAGTTCGCTGATGACTGCAAACTGGGTGCCATAATAGACTCTCCAGCCGACACAAGCATCCTCCAAAAGGGCCTCATAGAAACAGACAACTGGTGCCAGAGCCATGGCCTCAAGCTAAACACCAAAAAGTGTATAGTCATCCCCTTTGGCAAAAACAAAGTGCCCACAAATTACCACATAGGTGGTAATCCATTAAGTACAAAAGAAGTAATTAGGGACCTGGGGACCCAAGTTTATAGCAATCTCTCATTTGACAACCACGTGGCCAAAGTGGTTAGAAAAACATTTTATATAGCTCACCTAATCATGAAGGGATTCACATCTAGATCAGGGGAGGTCATCGTGCCTCTTTACTCATCCCTCATCAGGCCCATAATTGAGTACAATGCCCTTTTGGGATGTACCTTACCAGACACCTGCAGCAACTGGAAAGACCCCAAAAGTACCTCACCAAGAGGATCAAAGGGCTCAAACAGATGCCATATGCTGCCCGGTTAAAGAAACTCCAGCTCTACTCAGTGGCATACCGCCTGCTCAGAGGCGATCTGTGCCTGACGTATAAAGCCATGTCAAACCCGGAATTAATGGACATGCTGCACCTCAGAAAATCCAAATCCCATTGAGCTACACGCTCGAGAGACTTGAACCTCAGCACTGAAATAAATAGGACATGCTGGAGGGACAGATTCATAACCCAGAGGCTCCCTTCACTCTGGAATAAAATCCCAGTCCAGGTTAGGCAGAGTCCCTCATTGACTCTCTTCAAGAGGAATCTTGATGAGTGGATGGGAGATCGTAGGTTTACCCCAGGTATCACTTCTGTGTCACTGTTAGACAGAGGCACAGTATACTAACTTCGAAAAAGGGCATAGCAAAATTAATTTAAAATGGGTGGTGAAAGCCAAACACACTCTGGCTAGGCTTATAAATGCCCTAGGGCAGATAGCCTAGTATGAACCTATGAACCTATGAGCCTATTATTTGTTCTATTTATATACACTGGAGTAATCTAAATTTGTCATTCATTGCAGAACCAACACAGTGCAGCATAAGGTCATTGTACCTGGGGACAAGAGCTGAAACATACAGCTACCCCCCCCATTGCATCTGTATGATTTGGTTGTTGTCCACTTAGGTTACAAATTCACCAGCTGGTTTGCTTAAAGCATATGACAAGGTCACTGGACTTTGTCCCACAAAAATGAAAGCATTTGCCAGTCAGTATCCCCCTCTCCTCACCCCGTTTAGCTTCCTCAGCTAGTCTAAATGTTCAGGACAGAATTTTTAAAAAACGCATTTACAATTACATATTAATATTTAAATCTAGGACTTTTTCTTAGAAGACATTTCTTAAATTTTCCCTTCCTGAAATATTACCATTAAAGGATGCATTTAAAATGGTAATTTTATTGCAGACTAAAACAAAAGTGCAACAGCCCTACACCATTTCATTTACATTTAGCATCCAAAATTTTGAGAGATTTCTTTGTTTACGTGATATGCTTTTTTTTCTGAACCCGTTGATGACTAATGAATATTTTCTGATCCCAAAGTGATAGCAGTTGTTTCTCTGAGTCTTTCTAAATACATCCAACTTTGCCCTGTTAAAGTTACACCGGATGTCTGTAACATTACAGCAGTTGATCATACTAGCAGCAGCATTTAATTCTCTTTAGTCCTTTCATCACAATGTTGTGTCACACAAATTCCAAAACTTTTATCATGACCTAAACTACACTTTTAAAGAACACAGCACTCTGCATTGAGTCCGGTCGGCCAACAGATACCCATCTGTGTGACATTTTGTGGTAACATAAGCAGTGCTCCTAAATGCAAAATCCATTTTACTTCCATATTTTCAGTAGTATTGACTATGTCCCCCAGCGCAACTGTATAGTGCTTTGGCTAAGCATACATTGGATAAGGGGGTTGACCATATATTTTTGTTTCAGGTTTTACATATTCAGAATATCAGCAATAGGATGGGGGGCATAGTCAATACTACTGAAAATATGGAAGTAAAATGGATTTTGCGTTTAGGAGCACACACAGGTTTGGGTTTGAATGATAGTGTTCCATTGAAGCCAGTGCTAAAATCTAGAAGGTTAAAATAAAACAAAAAAAAATAATACTATTTTAACAAGAGAAGACTACATAAACACATGCAGGGCTTTGGGTCAATATGACAGTATTTCTTGAGCTGCTTCTAGCATAGATATCACTAAAGACAAGCATTTGTTGATGTATGTATTACAGCATATGTATTTACTAGGTGGACAATGTGCATTTATTAGGCAGAATATATGTATTAAGTTGTTGAGTGTGTACTGCTTATACTTTTATATATCTTTTTATATATATTTTTATGCTTATACCCATGCACATAAGTAGCTACAAAATGGGGAACATGAGTATATGTATTTATTCATTGACTTTTTATGTATATTTATCCACATGTTCTTGTCTTTACATTTTGTGCATGTGGTTTTTAAACAGAGTTTTTCTGACTTCAGCAATTAACTAAGGGCAAAACGTAACCATAGTAATTAATTGATTGCTGAGTGCTGAATTAACTTTGAGTGGTAGGATTGGTTGTTTTAGTAATGAATTAAAGTATTTAAGTGCTGTTGCTGTTTGAATGAACTGTTTGATGAAGCAATGATTACCATTGCGAAAGTGCTCACCATTTTGTATTAAAAAAAAAAAAAAAAAAAGTTTTTACTTTGTCGTGGTTCAGCTTCTTTACTCCAGCTGCCTTCCTACTGGGCACCTGTGTTTCATCATTTTCAACTTCTGGGCTGGTTTGGATTTATTTGTTTGCTACTTAAAAGAAACACTGCACTGTTTGAAAGTTCTCAAGCTAAACCCAAATTTAAGACACTATGGCTGGCATTGATAGACAGTGCATCAGGCTATGCAAAGTGGCACATGTAGTGGCCATCCACAGGCTGTGGATGATTTAAAGACATAGATAGCATGACTGCACAATGGCCAAAATAACACAATATCATACAATGCAGTGTATGCTAGTGAGTGCATAATCGAATGGAAATGAGGAAATATATGCAAATGAGCCACATGGATTGCATAAATCCAGAAGCTAACAGTAGCAGTGCAGGTCAGAACTGTATAACATGGTGTCACTGCACAATGGTGCGCACCCATTTTGAGCACATTGATTTGTGGTTTACAATGGGAGCCATGCAAGAAATGGCAGCAGTAGCAATGCAGCACGTACAGAGAGCTGCCATTGAAGCCAGTGTCCACAACGGTGAGCATAGAGACCAGCTGCATCACAGGAAGAGGTATTGACAGCACCTGGTATATCACCAGTTCAGAGAACATTGTACTTTGGGCCATTTCCAAGTAGACAAGAATACCATGAAGGACCTAGATAAACTGTCGTTCACTAGCAGAATAAAGGAAGAAGCATGGTTTGCTTATTCCTGTAGACATAAACGTATATGTAACCTTAACTTTCTCAGCTACAGGGCCCTCCAGCAACCTGCAAGAGACATGTTAGGGATATTGCAGCTGTCAGCCATATAAATCCTAAACTAATTAATCAATATAATACTACAACATGTAGAGGAGCATATCTGTTTCACCAAAACAGTAGAGGAACTAACATAATTTGTGCTCTTTATGACATCCCATTTCTTGAAGCCCTGGGAGCCCTAAATTCCAAACATATTGCTATAAAGGCTGAACCTGGTGGTCCTGTGGTACATCAGCAGGAAGGGTTTTTCTCCATGAATTGCCCGGTAGTCTGTAATGCCCAAGGTTTTATTTATAATGTGTTTGTGCACAACACAGGCATTGGAGAATATCCAACCTATCCCAATGGTTCCTGTGAGGGAATCTTCCTCAGGGTCACTTGACTGGTAGGTGTATACACACAAGCTAGATAGACAGGTCTAGGGAAAGTGCTAAGACAATGCACATTCTTCTGCACTGCGATAGTTGATTGGATATCTGCACAGGTACTTTGTAAACGAGGAGAAGACTGCGTATAATGTGCTGTGAGTTGTGTGTTGCAGGCAGCGCTAAATATGTGGTACAGCCTTGGTTGATGAACTTGATACACAACCCCCAGACCATGCAGGAAATGGCCTGCAACACAAACCATGCAGAAATGCATAATGTAATGAAGTGTCAGTTTCAACTACTTAAGGAATGCTTCTGATACCTACAGATGTCGAGGGGCACTACAATATAGTCTAGACATATGCAGAAAGATTTTTGTTGCCTGTGCCATTTTATGTAACATGACATTGCACAAATAACTGGAGCAGCAGGTGAACATCAGTGCAGGGCCTTCCATGCCCATCACAGCAGCAGAAAGGCAGAGAGATGGAGTGAAACACATAGCAGCAGAACTACATCCAATGCAGAGGTGAGTGCAATTATTGTAGCACTAGCAAACAGGAGGTATGTGGCTCACAAATACTGAACACAACAAACAACACAGAATAAAATTATGTGATGCATATGGTATCATATGCAGGCTATGCAGGCAGTGCATGGAGTTGGCCATGTTGTTCATTAGACATCCCTTTACCCACACAGGTTAGGGGGTGGTAGGGTGCAGTCATCATCACTTGCACAGGTGGGGGGACACTGTGACTGGTTACTTAAACTTTATAACATGGCATAGGACCATTGCAGGTGAGCACAATAGCTGCTTGCTCTAGGAGGTTGTGGGAGTCAAGGGTCACATCCTCCAGTAGTGGTGGTGTCAAGCTTCCATGATGTGTCCTTTGGTGGTTAACATTGTGTTATGTTGTGGTATCAAAGCTCAATATGGTCCATGGTAAGGAAGTGGAACAACTACAGGACCATGCACATGCATCCTGTGTGTCATGTCCAGTGCCCACAACTGGGTTGCAGGCTATATATCACAGGACACAGTGACACTCTCTCAACAATGGTCTGCGTAGTCTGATTTTGAGATAATGTGTGTCCAAGCACCTTGCATCTTAACCCTCCCACAGAGATGAATTGCATGGCCTGTGAAGGCAGGCAGATGTCAGTCACAATGTGAAGGCACCTATGGAGGCAATGTTTGCCATCATCAAACAGCAGCATTGTGTGTTCCATGTTCTTATACTCCATGTCACTGTGCAGTGGAAACATGTCATCCTACACGCCACAGAGAATACTCACCCTATCCACAATATTGTGGGTAGCAGTCATCTGTGCAGGGATCACTGACCTAGAAATCCACTGGTTAAATCCATGTGTCACAGCCATATCAGAAACACTCCCTGAGCCATGGCATCACTTCAGGCCTTATGATGGGTATGCCCGCATCAGTAGTGATGCCAATGTCAGATGCTGTCTGGGCTGGGAACACAGATGGGGCCCATCAGGAACTCAATATGCACTAGTGAGGTTGTGTGCTCAGCCTGTACCTCATCAATGGCTTCCATAAGGGTGAAGGTGGGTGATCTCTCTCCCTGCATTGTTGTAGATAGTCCTACTGTGTCATTGGACCATGTCTTTTGCATCATTAGCAGCTATAGGTGCCCTCCTAATGTAAGCCTTTTGTTGTCCTGTTGTGCTGGATGCTCCATCAGAGGAATACGTGAAAGCATAAGCACATGTGACACCATTGCCAGTCCACACATGTGTGCCTCTATAATTCCCTGTGGGATGCAAAGTGATACATATGAATATACCACTGTTGTGTACATTGACAGAGGCTTCTTTTCATGCAGGTTGCTACAGTTGCAGACCAGAGGTACTTGGAAGGACAGACATGCAGGTGGATCTTGGTCAACCTTTCACTTCAGACATGCAGTGGAACATGCTATAGCATACTGTAATGGATATTACTGTTCATAGGCAAGTACTAAAAAGCTAGCTGCTTATGTGGGCCATTTTAAGCCTAACCAACTCCCCTTTCAAAGGTAAAAATTTCAACCCTGCACCTTGTGATTGTGAAGTAAACATCCTAACTATTATGAACAGCAAAACCCAGTGGCAGAAGACAACAGTAATAATCCAAGAGATGTCAATAAAATCTAAAAACGTTTAATGTAAGCGCTTTCGTAATGTTACACGTTACTTCATCAGATGTCTGATAAAAATATTGATAAGCGATGGGGCCTGGAAGCAATGAAAAAGGTGATGGGTGAAGGCCCTAGAACCACGTTTTTGTTATCATTGCTGGAATATAGTCTCACACACAATTATTTTGTATGGAAGAAGGATTTTTACCTTCAAGTGAAAGGAACAGCTATGGGTGTGGCCTTCGCTCCTACTTATGCAATTATATATATGGGGGAATTTGAGAAGGAATTTATGTTTCAAAATATTTTTTTTGTTACTAATGTCATTTTTTATAAAAGATACATTGACAACCTCATTTTTGTGAGTAGGGGAAGACCTTCCCAGTTTGGTGATTTTATGCAGGATCTGAACATGAATTCACATGGGCTCAGTTTTGTGTTTGAATATTCAAAAGAAAAAATATCTTTTTTGGATGTAGAATTTTATGTTGGGGAAGATTATAAGGTGCAATTTAGACCGTTTAGGAAACCAACCTCGGTGAATAATTTTTTGCATGCTAGCAGCATGCACCCTCCCCATTTAATCAAAGCATTGCCTGAAGGGGAATTTAAAAGAATTTTAAGGAATACTTCTGTTTCAAAATTATGGGATGAGACACTTGATGAAGTATTTTTTAGACTCTCTAACAGAGGGTATTCGGAAGAAACATTGTCAGGCATTAAAAATAGGTTATGTGGAGGACAGAAAATAAGAAAGGATCATAGTAAACAATGTTCAGTTGTAAAAGAGGAAAAATTATTTTTTCCTTTCCAGATATTCAGATTTTTCATTAGTAGTTGAAAAGATCATAAGACAGTTTTGGCATTTAATTTGTGAAGATATGACTGTAGGTTGTTTGTTTCCTAAACATGTCACATTTTCCTACAGCAGATGTAACAATTTGAAGGAATTGTTAAGTAAAAAGTTGGAGCATTCAACAGATGGTTTGAATGTTGATATGCAACAGTGTGGTAGATGTTCTGTATGTCACATGGTTAGAAATTTACATGGAAAGAAAATCAGTGGGAAGAAATACTGGGCTTTTGAAAGATTTAACTGTTTGTCACATGGGGTGGTTTATGTTTTGGGTTGTGATTGTGCCAAACCATTATGGTATATTGGTCAAACTACCAGAAAGACCAAAGTTCGAATTTTAGAACATTTAGGAGATGTAAGAAGGGGGAATTTGGACAGTCCTGTGGCTTCACATTTTGTTAATGTACACAATAGTAACACTGATGGATTTATTTTCAGTGTTTTGGCCAAGCCTCATTCTGAGGCTGGTAACTTCAGAGTTGAACTCAATAAATTAAGATATAAGATGATTCTCAATTATCATACCTTATATCCGAGAGGCATGAATTTAGAAATTGGGATATCACTATAAAGCATTATTAGGACACATTATGATATTTTGCACTAAGTGAATTCAGTATTATGAAATGTTGCATTGTGATGTTCCATATTATGAAATCGTGTAATATTTTGTAAAATTTTGTATTATGAAGTTTAAGAATGTAGTATTATTATTTGTTTTATTAAGCAGAAGTGGCAGATTTGTGATAAAATATATGTGAATTTGAAGTATTTATTTACTCATCTATTCAGTGTTGTGTATTATGCTTTTGGACTTCGGACAATGATTTTTTGAATTTGTAAAATTTTGTATCATGAAGTTTAAGAAATTATTACATGTTTTATTAAGTGAAGGTGGTAGATTTGTGGCAACACATGCGAATTTGAAATATTTATTCATTTACTTATTTATTGTTGTGCATTATGTTCTTGAACTTCAGATAATGAGTTGTTGAGTTTGAAGTTCAAATAACAAGCAGGTGTAATTAATTAATTAATTAATTAATTAATTAATTAATTGATGAGTTAATTGGTTATTGCATTTAAGGAGACGGGTTTGTTTGATGAATTGTTCCACTGAAGGCAAATTGCCGAGGTACCAGGACACGTTAATAAAAGGATAAACTTTACCATCTCTGTGGTTGGCGTTCCTTTTTGCTTATTGCTGGAGTTTTTGGTTAGTATTACTTCATTCTCTTGGTTAGTGAAGGTTTCAAGGCACTTATTCCCTCTGGTAGCTATGCCTGTACCTGTAAACTACTGGGCAAACCATGTCAGTCAGTGGACGCATACACTGCATGCTAGAATGCACATAACTAAGGCTATAGCCTCCCCTCATTTATGCGCCTGGTTATTGGCAGTATTTAGTGCTATGGATATCTCCCACACATATATACTGTAGCCATGCCTCCACATATGACTCTGGAACCCCACACTTCTTGCAGCATGGTTCCCATGTACACTGTTTGAAACCCCCTTCTCCCCAGCCAACCACAGGCAGAAAGTGCTTTGCCAGTTACACAGAGACCATGACATCTGCTTCACTCTCTCTGATATTAACAAGGGATTGTTGTTGTTGTTGTGGAGCTACTTTACCAGACAGGAGTCCTTCATAATTCTAAAAAAACTCCACATCTGTAGGGCCTTTACTGAAATTTCTCTGTTTCAAACTTTTATGGCTGTAAGTGGTGTTGTACTAAATGGTACCAAGCCTTTATGTCTCACTGACTGGAGCAGTTTAGCATGTCGATTATGCTAATAAAACCTGTTAGTGCCACTATCTGTGAATCACTCCCAGCGTGCAATGTACTTTGCACAAGTCAGTGTGAGCCATTCTCAACATGGTGTACACAAAATATGTAACAGTGTCTGCTCGTGCAGACAGCATGTGTACACATGTAGCACCTCATTGCATTACTTTTGTCATGTCATTGTTCCACAGTGCAGTGTCATAACCCTGTCCTAGTGCAGTGGTGATTCAAAAACGTCCATCCATGTGCACAAGGTTATGATTCTGCTCCTCCAGTGGATCTGACTGACTGGCCATAGCTGTATCAGGCAGTATAGAATGCAGAGCTCCAGTTGGGTGTGGCAGAAACTGCAGGATTTTCCTGTTCTTCCAGCAAAAGAACTACAGAAAGTGCCTGCTAGGCCATTATTGTGGTCAATGCAAAAGGTGGATGCTTGGAATTAGCTGGCACAGATGCTAACCAATGCCACTGGTGTTAACAGTTCAGGCAAACAATGCCAGCATTGCTACAGCAACCTGATCTGGTGCCACCCTGACCTGCTTCACCAGTGGGAAGAAAATTGAGGAAAGAAAAAAATGTACTGAAAGCATATGATAAGTCCCGTTGTCTTCTACTATTTTAATTGTTGTATACTTAACAGTTAAAATTGTTGTTTTTGAGGAATTGATGAGCACTAACTGAAAATGTCTAGTTGCTATAGAAGCTAAGAGTACATCACCAGGCAGTGCAGTGTGAGACCACTTTGTGTCAACATTGCAGTCACTTCCATATGTATGTGTCATGATCTTGTACCCTTCTGTCATACTTCTTTCTGCACATCCAGCTTTAGAAGAGGAGTTACAGCCCAGATGATTTCTGTCTCTGCCAGCGAATGCACATGGCACTGTCACCAGTAACTAACAGGTCTGCCTCTCAGCATGGGGTAGAAGTGGGGGAGGTGAAGGCTCCTTTGCTGGAGGTGGCTTGGAGAAGTCACTGTGTCCTCTGTGTTTGCCTCTTGGAAGGATAATTGAAGACTCATTTCTTAAAAGTAGACAAGGGTCTCCTGGCATGAGGCAAAGCGGTTGCTGACTGCCACGTTGCTTTGGTAGATGGATGCCTATACAGGAAACATTAATCACTGATCAAGTCAAATGACTGGCAGGCCCTGGCCATCGAACCACCAAAGGATTAACCAGCCCATGCTATCAGTCACCCAGTGAGTTAAGAATTGTTGCTATGTGAGCCAGCTTGTCATCCATTCATGCCAAGACTTTCCTTGATCCTCATCTTGATGTGTTCCCAACTTATGCGTCATTCCCCATTCCTTGCTAATTACTCAGCCTTCCCCATCACTACTTGACCACCCTCTGCATGTGTATTTCTAGCCAATATCCTCCCCACCTTTTGTGTGCACACTGCTTCTGCCTGTTTGTGCTCTGTGTTAGTCTGCCTGCCCCTTCTACCTGTCCTTCCTCTATCCCATTCCCAGCCATCCCTCATTACTTTCCCCATCAACCTCTTTATCCCATTCCCAGCCATCCCTCATTACTTTCACCATCCACCTCTTTTGTAAAGTTGACAAAACAGGCTGTTTCCCCTTAGAAAAATTACCATCCTTTCTCCCAATTATTCATTGTAGTTACCCTTCTTTACTTATATACCCAGTTTCTTCCCAATTTTTATGCTTAAAATGGTTGCCCCACTGTAGCCTGCACACCCACATTGGTGCATGGGTCAGGTGCTAGTTTCTGCACACCTGAATACATATTGACTAGTTCACACTAGCTTGCCTTAGCTGTGATGTCCATCATGTTGGCATGCGCACTGTTCTAGCATTGCTTTATCTGTCCTGCAACAATAGTGCTATCTAGCCCTTCACTGCTGTGACTGCTTCATATGCAGTCCTTTGCAAGGTATGAACATGCTACCCATTGCCTAGCACGTTTGAGTAGCTTTGGAGAACATTGTGCAATGACCATCTAGAATATTAACACTACATGGCTGCACTGTATTTGTCTATGTGCACTACCCTTAACTGTGCCCAAACTGATACTGACATTGTAAATTCTCAGGCAGTGGAGAGACAGTCTGTGATGAATATCAGAAAATACATAACTGTATTCACAGTAATGAAAAAATTGCATAAATGTTAACAGACTAATAGAAGTGAAACAGAAGCAGGGAAAACACTGAAGACAACACCAGGATATTAAGACGTCACCAGAGAACATTTTATTTATTTATTTTACATTTGTTGACTGGGAGAGTCCAACTGGATTACAAGTCCATTTTCAGTGGAGGCCCGGGGAGAACAGCTCCAAGAGAACAATTTTTTACAAAACATAGTTTTAAGGACAGACTTTTGACATACAATTTCCATAGAAGAGACTTTGACATACATATTAACTAACAGATAGGATGCATTCGTTCTCTACAATATAATATTAAATTTTAGATGATATTACTAAGTTTAGGATTCCTGTGATAGATGTACTATCAGAGTAAAAGCAGAGAGATGTAGAATAAGGCTCTGAGAGAGCAGATGATGCTTGCTATAGTTGAGAAGGATAACAAATTGATTCACTATATGTCTTCACCTGGTTTTATTTGAAAAGTATAATAAATTGATTTACAATATGTCTTCTGGTTTTAGTTGCTTATGGAGAGCTCACCATTGCTGGGGTAGTTTTCCCTAACTCCTGGAGGGATGGGATGAGTAGTAGATTAACAGTCCTAAGTGGGTACAGTACTATGATTGGTTGGCTTAGCAGTTACTTAAGTTAGGTGAAGTGTTCTAATGAGATATTAACCAGGGGGAATACAGGAGCACAGTCGATTATTCAAAAAGTGAGTTTTAACAAGTTTCTTGAACTGTGATGGGGATTTGCTGTCAGTTATGTGGGCAGGAAGGGAGTTTCAGGTTTTTGCTATACAGTGGCTTTAGACATACTTACCAGCTTCATTGTTATATTTGGTTACTTTGAGGAGGTTTTGTGTGCTAGACCTCAAGGGCCTGGCAGTTGTATATGGTTGCAAAAGATTTTGTAGGGCTGGGGTGTTTTCAGAGTTATGTATTATTTTGTGGGCTCGTGATAGTTGATTGAGTTGAAGTCGTAGTGGTAGTTCTAGACAATTGAGTTTTTTTATGCATTCACAGTGATGTGTTCTGATGGGAGAGGTTGTAGCGAATTTGGCTATCTTATTATAACAATTATCAAGTTTGTTTAGGTCGGATTTGCGGAGATTTGTAAGCATGGGGGAGGCATAAATTAGGGTGGATAGTAGGTGAGTCCTCTCTATTGTTGGTTTTGGAGTAGTCAGTGAGGAATTTTTTATTGCGATACAGTAGGCCAAGTTTTTTATGTACTTTTTTTTATGGTTATAGAAATATGTAGGTCAAATCTAAGGTGATTATCTATTTCAACCCCTAAGAGTTTGGTATGATTTGTGGGGGTGATTGTGGTCTTGTTAAAGGAGGAGATAAAGAAAGAATCAGGGGGAAGTGTGGCTCTGTGGGAGCTAAAGAGTACTAGCTTTGTTTTACTTGGGTTCAGAATGAGCCTCTGGATTGTAATCCAAGTTTCTGCTAGGGAAAAGCATTCTTGTGTTAGGGAGTGAAGGATGTCAATTGATTTGGCTGTGCATATTATGGTGGTATCATCTGCATATTGCACTATTGAGGTTTTAGGAATAATGTTTGGGAGCTGGCTGGTGAAGAGGGTAAAAAGAAGTGGCCCCAGGATGGAGCCTTGGGGTACTCTTAGGGAGACTGGTAGGGAGGGGGAGAGATGGTTTTGCCACATAACAGCTTGTTTCCTTCCCTCTAGGTAGTTTTTGAACCAGGAGATGGCAGGGGTGGTAAGGTTTAGAGTTGCTAGTGAAATAAGGGGTTTATTGTGGTTAACCATATCAAATGCTTTGGACAAGTCAAGGAAGGTGGCAGATACAAGGAGTCCATTGTTTCTGTGAATATTGACAATGTTGGTGAATTTTTTAATAAAAACTCTCAAGTAAGAAACCAAACACACCACCATAACTTATTAACTTAATACAAAAACACATAACTATGTACATCATCAAATAATGAAATTTCACCCTCCAAATGGGAACATTTGTGTCAAATAGCTGCTAACACAGGCCCTAGTTAACCTGAAATCGAGCTTATCCATGCTAAGACACATGCTATTGCCTGTGTTTCTACTTACACTAGTTATGTGTCTGTTTTTTTTATTCCCCCTCCCCAGATGTGGAAATTGCTTGCGTACTTTTATAAATCATTAACTTTTAGCCATGAAGAAACCAGTGTTCTGTCTTGTTGTGAAGAAATTAATGCTGTTATTTGTGCTAGCATGTCTGATTGAGGTTTTGTATATAATTTCAGATTAAAGTGTGTAATATATGTCAGCATGACTAGTTATAGTATTATAAATACGTTCTTACATGTTGATTTATAATCTATACAGAATGTTTTAAGGAGTTGAACAGTGTTCCTTTACATTACTAACTGCACATATTTGTGAAGAAGATTCTAAATGAAGACTGTCTCAGAATCACCTGAACCTGCAGATGATGTCATCAGAATGCTGACAGTTGCTATGTGCTACTGTCAGAGGCTGAAAGGAAGGAACTTTAGTGCGGTGGAGGTGCTATGGAAGGGTCTAAAGCCATGCTGTTGTGTTGCTATTAGATTATTTTCTAGGAGATATTTCATTAGTTGCTTGTGTATTACCCCCTCTAAAATTTTAGATAAAGGGGGTAGTATGGCTATAGGGTGGTAGTTATTGAGTTTCAGAGAGGTTGCCCCTTTATGTAGAGGGATGATATGTGATATTTTCCATAGCTTGGGTACTATACACTCGGAGATGGATCTGTTAATTAGGATGGAGACAGGATATGATATGGCTTCTGCAGCCAGGTGGAGGTATTCAGCGGGTAATTTATCTGCAGCTAGAGACGTTGATTTGAGCTTGTGGAGTAGTTTTTCAATGGATTTGGTTGGTTCTGGGTGGAAGCTGAACTTGGGGCAATTGTTAGTTGGGGGTGAAGGGGTAGATTTGCAGGGGTGGGGATGTTGTCATAGGATTGGTTGTTTGCAAGGGTCTGGATGGTTTCTGTAAAGTATTTATTAAATTGAGTGGGGATGTCTTCTTGGTTATCTATTTTTGGGGTGGGATAGTTGTTTTACATGGTTGTAGAATAGAGTTAATTGCTGCCCAAGATTTTAGTGGGTTCTTCCTGTGCTTATCCTGTAACTTTTGGTAGTAAGATGTTTTGTCTGTTTTGATGAGTTTTTTGGCTTTGTTACATAGTTCAGCGTATATTTGTTTGTTCAATTGGGATTTACCGTTGAGGTAGTTGGTCCTGGCCTTGTTTCTTTTTTGAGGAAGGATTTTGTGTCTGGGGTTAACCAGGGGGGATATTTAGTTTTAATTCTTGTTGTTCTGGAGGGGGCGTGATGGTTAAGGGTGTTTAAGAAGGTAGCATTGAAATATAGTACAGCTTCATCATGAGGTAGGTTTTTAGGGTGGTCCAGTTGCAAATTTTTAGGTCGTTTATAAAGTTGGAGCGGTTAAAGTGTTTTTTGTTTCTAATTAGGCACATAGATATTTGGGTCAGTTGTGGTGATTTTGATCTGAGTAAGAATGTGGCTTGGTGGTCACTCAGGGTGTCTGGTAGACACCCTGCTAGGGATATCAGTGATGGGTGGGATATGAGTATCCAATCTAGAATGGATTGGTGTTTGGTTCTCTTGTCAGTTCTTGTGGGGAAGTGATGAGTTGGGTTAAACCATGTAGGTTAATATGGGAGAGTGGGTTATGACTGGAACAGCTTTGCCAGTCAGTATTAAGGTCTCCTAATACTATGCTTTCCTGGGGGAGGGAGTTAGATATCCATTCTAGGAGTTTTTCTGTAATGGAGATATTGTTGCCTGGAGGAATGTAGCATCCTATGATGTTAATGTGCTTACTATCATTAAGTTTTAGTTTTGTTAGAGTGAGTTCAACTTTATCGAGGTCTGGGGTTGTTATGTCTACTTTCTCAAGAATGAGGTGAGATTTATACACTATAGCAACCCCGCCCTCTTTTTTTACCTAGTCTATCACTACGAATTATATTGTAACCTGGTGAAGTGATTTCATTGTTGTGGTTGCCTGGTTTAAGCCAAGTCTCTGTTAGTATGACTATCTCAGGTTGATAAAAGGAGAGTAGTGCACGACGGTCGTGGACTTTGTTTAGTATACTTTTGACATTTAAATTTAAAATGAGGAGCATGGATTTGTCTCGGTGGAGTAGGGTATCATTCGGGTTGAGGGCTGGGGCTCCTAGATTTTGTGGGCCTGGGCTTGGGTGTATATCACTGCAGCTAATGAGCTGGGTTCTGAGGTTAAAATAGAGTTTGAGTAGTTTGTTTAGGGTCTTAAATTCTTTATAGTTGTTTGGGACTGGTAGTGTGATGGCTGTAATCTGTGCTCATAGTGGTGAATAAAGAAGGTTTGGTAGTGATATGGAACTAGTTGAGTAAAAGGGTGTGTTGTAATAATGTTAGTGGAAGTAGTTTTTCTTGGTATGTGGATAAAATTAAGTTGTTTTTGGTGGTTGGTGATAGAAGTTAGCAGTGGAAGGGTGGATACACCTAGGAGCAATAGTAAGAGATGTATGTATGTGGGATTGGGTAGTTTGAGCATGATTTGGTTGGGTTTGGTCATGAGTGAGAGATCTGCTTGGGATGGGGTGGGTATGTTGGATGATGAGAGGTGTTTGTGATTGTAAGGTAGTTAGATGGAAGACTGTGCTTTCCAGGATATGGAATAGTGTAAGAGAAGGAAGTGGGTACAGGGGTGGGGCAGATTCAGTGATTGGTGGTTAGCATGAGGGGAGTGGCTAAGTTTAGTTGAAATGTATAACTAGTGGGGGTGAGTGGGTATAGGGGCAGGGAGAGGAGCGGAGTGATCCCGAGCGCAGCGAGGGCGAGCGCAGTGGGGCTAACACAAACTCCAATTATATCCCTGGGCTTACATGTTTCTTTTCTTTGTACACCAAATGTATCTTTTCACTTGTTTCTGTTTACACCGAATGTTTGTACACCAAATGTATCTTTTCACTTGTTTCTGTTTACACCAAATGTGTCTGTTTGGCTGTATTGTACTAGTGTAATTTACTTATACTTATGCAGTCACACTGAAAAGGGTCTGGGAAAGCTTCCTCACCACAAGCAGGCCAAAAGATAACTTTCAAAATGGTGCTGCTCAAGGAGACCCACTAATATAAACTAGTTAATGTGCATGGGGGAGGAGGGAGTTAGAGGAGAGAGATACAAAATGGGGAAGGTATAACCAGAAAAAGCAGGTAGAGATCTGGCTCGCCCCCTCACAGAAGACTGCAAAGAAAAGCAATCAGCATAAGAAGTGGAAGCCTTGGAGCTGTAATGTAAGTGTAAGCAAGGAAGAGGTAGAAGCAGGACATTAGGAGTGTAACAAGGGAGAGGTAGAAGCAGGACATTAGGAGTGTAACAAGGAAGAGGTAGAAGCAGGACATTAGGAGTGTAACAAGGAAGAGGCAGAAGTAGGACATTAGGAGTGTAACAAGGGAGAGGTAGAAGCAGGACATTAGGAGTGTAACAAGGAAGAGGTAGAAGCAGGACATTAGGAGTGTAACAAGAAAGAGGTAGAAGCAGGACATTAGGAGTGTAACAAGGAAGAGGTAGAAGCAGAACATTAGGAGTGTAACAAGGAAGATGTAGAAGCAGGACATTAGGAGTGTAACAAGGAAGAGGTAGAAGCAGGACATTAGGAGTGTAACAAGGAAGAGGTAGAAGCAGGACATTAGGAGTGTAACAAGGACGAGGTAGAAGCAGGACATTAGGAGTGTAAAATGGAAGAGGTAGAAGCAGGACATTAGGAGTGTAACAAGGAAGAGGTAGAAGCAGGACATTAGGAGTGTAACAAGGCAGAGGTAGAAGCAGGACATTAGGAGTGTAAGAAGGATGATGTAGAAGCAGGACATTAGGAGTGTAACTAAGAAGAGGTAGAAGCAGGACATTAGGAGTGTAACAAGGTAGAGGTAGAAGCAGGACATTGGGAGTGTAACAAGGAAGAGGTAGAAGTAGGACATTAGGAGTGTAACAAGGAAGAGGTAGAAGCAGGACATTAGGAGTGTAACAAGGAAGAGGTAGAAGCAGGACATTAGGAGTGTAACAAGGAAGAGGTAGAAGCAGGACATTAGGAGTGTAACAAGGAAGAGGTAGAAGCAGGACATTAGATGTGTAACAAGGACGAGGTAGAAGCAGGACATTAGGAGTGTAACAAGGAAGAGGTAGAAGCAGGACATTAGGAGTGTAACAAGGAAGATGTAGAAGCAGGACATTAGGAGTGTAACAAAGAAGAGGTAGAAGCAGGACATTAGGAGTGTAACAAGGAAGAGGTAGAAGCAGGACATTAGGAGTGTAACAAGGAAGAGGTAGAAGCAGGACATTAGGAGTGTAACAAGGACGAGGTAGAAGCAGGACATTAGGAGTGTAACAAGGACAAGGTAGAAGTAGGACATTAGGAGTGTAACAAGGAAGAGGTATAAGCAGGACATTAGGAGTGTAAGCAGTTAGTTGCAGAAACACTACTTTATGGTCTTGGTGTGCAACTAATACAAAGGAAGGTAAATCTATCTGGGGGACAAAATACACCAAGTAAATGGTACTTGCCTTACTTTACAAGTATTCAGTGTGGAAGCAGATCTATTTGGGACAAGATACAGCAAGTATATTGTTAAGTTATGCCACCCAGTGGCAACAGACAAAGCTATAGTTGTCTGGGGGGGCCTTGCAGGTGTGCACACCGGCCAAAACAGTGTTTAAAAAATAACTAGTAAAAGTAACAAATGTGCTGTAAAAGGAAATGTAAATAACCAGTCACAATGTTAAGGACCACATCTGCTAATAACAAGAACTGTAAATATCCAGTCACTTATGCAGACTTGTCTGGTAGGTATCCTTATTAAAAAGTGTTATTCTTGGCTTGCAATAACTGTAGGGAGAAACCGGACCATAGCAGTGGTTTTATCTGGCAATGTTGCAGTTGCTGGAGGGGGTGACCCAAGCTGCGATGATGCAGGTAGATCAAGTGCGATGTAAAAAAGAGAGAACAATTGATGTTAGGAATATGGGCTAGTAATTATGAAGTGCACAACACCTCAGTTATGCTAAAGTAAGAGGAGTGAGTGTGAGCTGACTGAGTGTGGATGTGTGTTGTTAGGAGAGTTATAAAGGAACCTAGAGAGGCTGTAAGGGGACCTGTGGTGTCTGCGGAGTGAGCGTGCAATGACTGAGATAGATAGAAGTTCAACAGACCATAAATGTACAGACTGCTGACCTCAGAGCTTGTAGTGGATTTGATAACAGGTAGAAATCATATTATAGTAACAGTAAAACACATACTTATGCAGTCAACCTTTCTCAAAATAACAATGCAGTAGGCAATAATTGCTTAGAACACATTTGAGGATAGCATAGAACACATACTTATGCAGGGTGTAATATTAAGTAATACAGAATAAAACAGATCAATAGAGGCCAAAGATGATTGCCAGCTGCCAACAGGGAACAAGAATTTCTTTCTCTAGCAGCTTAGAACACTGCTTTGGTAAATTGAATATGTGCAGTTGCAGCTTCTACAAGTAACTAGGGAAAGGATACTGTAGGCAAGTTCACAAGACAGTCAAAACCAGTTAAGGAACATTACATTACACAAGTCTCCAACTAAAAATCCTTTGTAAGCATAACAGCATATTTAACAGCAAACAGTTTATGTAGTAAAAGCAGCCACAGCTTCAGTTAGTTCCTTAGAATATTGTGAGCATAACAGCATATGTAACAGTAAACAGTTTCTGTAGTAAAAGCAATCACTATGTCAGTTAGATCCCTAGACTACATAAAGTTAACTAAGTACTTCAGTTAGAAAACATAAACATGCCTATTAAACCAGGTGCACCACAAACATTTGAGAAGAGCTTAAACACTTGCAGGCACTTACTTGCAGGTGTGCACACTGAAAAGGGTCTGGGGCATAGCAGGAAAAGGTAGTGGGACAAGATTACTCTGTGGCCAGGCCAGAAATTAGTATGACTTGTCCATCCTAGAAATGTGTCTCTAAATATTTAAGATAATCAGTATGCATCAATCAATACTTTCTTGGTAATGATCAAAAGAAAACAAAAAAGTATTCCAAAATAGACACACAAAAAAAAATGAAAAAAAAACATGCACCTCAACGCATACAAGACAAAACATTAATTGTGGTTAAACTTTTGAACTTGTCCCAGTCATTGCCAGAGAAAAACAACAATTTTTGTTTCTTTCTTTCTTTATTGATGTTTTTAGTCTTTCCTTCTATCCTTTTTCTCCCAATCATCTAATTTAATTATTCTTGGTAGTTTGATTTAATATGTGCCCCAGATGGTTAACAGCACATGGTAGCTTTAGTTTGTTATAACAGCAGCCATTATTGACTGGGTAATGGAAAGTTTGGGACAGGTCTATCATTCACTGGACAAGCAACTTTTAATCATAAGAATTAACCGGAGATAAAAAAATACAGTGTCCATCCTACTTGCTTGTTTTCTCCACCCACCTAATGTTAAATGTATAAACATACCCCTGGATTTACTACTCTGCCGTGCAGGACTAAACTAGTCTTGCACGTAAGCGGCAGTTTAAGAAGAGGACAGCAGCACACCATGCATATTAATGAAGGTGCGCTGCCTGAGCTCCAAATCCTACACTGAATGTGGACGAGTGCAGGGGGCATGTCTGAGAGCAGAGCTCTCAGAATAAACACACCCCTGCAAAGTAGAACAGAAGAAAGTGTAAATAAATGAGCAAGACCACTCATAGGTGTCCGCATATCCCCACCAACAATCCCCATGTGTTCAACAGCAACAGTACATTGAAATAAAATGAAGAAACAATTGCATTTATTTTTTTTTAAAACCCCGAGTACAGCTAACCGTAGGTGCGCGGGTTTGCCCATCGCTTAGCTACAGTTAAAGCAGCTGAAAAGGCTGAAGAGGATAACAAGGAATATATATGCAAATGAAGCAGCACAGCAATAGTGTAGTAGTTAGAGCATCCACCTAACGAACAGGCATTCCCGGTTTGAGTCCCATTGCAGCACATATCATTTTTCATGTGAAATTTGTTTATGAACATATTTTTACATCTTTTTGCCATATAACCTACATAATAACATTTAAATGTGAACTGGAGTACTGCATGAAATGCACATATGAAGTGTCAGTGTCATAATGAATAAGGCACTAGTAAGTAGGTTTAAGCACAAGTAAGCAGTAGTAAGCGTGTCTAAGTGCGTTTGCACGAGGGTAAGCATTGCCTACACAGATTAAGCAAAGTAGAAGCTGAGTATAAGAAACTGTAACCAGAGGTTAGCAGTGCTTACCATCGCGCAAACCCACGCAAACCCACTTACAACTGCTTTAAAGTGCCTTAATCACTCTGGATCCAACAGCCCATGTTCTGCCCAGCAACAAAATAAACTACCTCTGCAAGGCTCAAACTCAAGACCCTGTACACTATAGTCACAGTAGTTAACCACTAAGCCATCATAGCAATAGTTATGCATGAGGTATCAGCAAACTAATTCTCACCACAGGAAAATCAAACCAAACGTGAACTGAATCTATGTACAGTGTGATGTTGGATAACCTGCCACATAACATAAATATGTGAACTGGAGAACTGCATTAAGCATTGATTTGAGGTGTTATTGTAATAAAGTGTGGAAGTCCCCAGGTCCCCATACAGAGTATATATACATGAATCACAGATACCAGACACACATATAACCTGTAATGAAGAATAAATCATTGCCAAATGGCAAATATAGTGCTAATTAACTATTAAGCAATGCTAACCGCAGCACAGCTCAAGTTAGTAAGTGTAAGCAATGTGTAGTGGAGCCAATTCAATCTGCCTAGTGGTATACCTCTTTAAGCAGTGCCAACCTCATGTAAGCAGGTCTGCCCAAGGCTTAGCCTTTTTAAAACTGGCCAGTCATGGGGAAGTGCGGGAAAATGGCCATATTTAAACCCCACAGGCAGGAACAATACCCATAACTGATTGTAGCTTCCAACTGCAGGCAGAATGGCTGGTGTGGGTGAAGGCACTTGATTTAGAGCGCAGCGCTGGGGCATCCAAGAGTCAAAAATCATGGTATGGCTCCTGGTAAAACACCATGATCAGAGACTATTGCAGGGCCAGTACCAGGGCTCGCAGTATAAAACGGAGGCCTGGGACAGTCTCGCTCATGACCTCACCAGTGCCACAGGTATCCTCTGGACAGGTGGGCAGGTCAGGCACCACCATGCTGACCTAAAGCGGTGGAAGGGGGCTGTACTGGAACAGTGGATCCAGGAGTCTCAGCAGATGCCCAGTGCCCCAGTACTAAGTACTCATTCTACTAAGTAGTAAATAATTGCCTAGCTTGTGTATACTATGGAGAGATATGACTAAATATCACTGTATTTCTCTGACAGCTGCAGATGAGTGGGCTGCAAACCAGCAATCCCATGATGCTAGGCTGCAAAGGCTGCATCGCAAGGCAGGTTAGTAATCAGTCTGCATGTACTGTCATAACAAATAAATATAAGAGTCTTAGAAAGTGTTGTACCAGTGGAAATAAATGTGTAATAGTCTGTGAATAAAGGTATAACCCCTGGAGTGCTTCTGTGTACTCTTCTCTCATATGTTAGTGATCTGTTCCATACTATAAATAGTACTGTTGTATCTTAAGCAGTGTCACCCACACCGTGGTATGCAGGTAAAATGGGCATGAAGTCCTGCATAGCAATGTTGGAAGTGCCAAGAGGTCAGTTATATTGTACAAGTTAGGGAAACTTAGATAACAAACAGTCAAAAGCTTTACATCAATTCCCTGATAGCACAGTGTACCCTGATGTTAGCTATAATATTTTGTCACACACAGCAGGGGTTCGAATCCTGGGAGTGTTAATAAGTTTTATGCATAATCATACCCCACAACTGTACAGATTTTGATACAATGTTCAGATAGAAAGTTGTATGCATACTTACACCCTAGAATGTTCAGACTGTACATTGTATGCATCTTCATACCCCACAACTGTTCCAATCTGTCCAGCATGCCCAGATAAATGGCCCATATCACCAGCTTGGTACCCTGTTCCCCTGAAAATCCAGTGTGATGATCCAAGAATTGTAGGCAGCTGTCAATGACATATAACTGATAGTCAAACGTGTACGTAGTCAGAGAATATATATTGAAACAAACCTGTCATTCTAGCACCTCACCCAAAGTGTATGGCAGCAATTCTCAACATATGTTGCATGAATACCTGCAGCTGTTATGCCTGTATGTAAGACACAGGTCACGTATATAATAATTTATAAGCATGCCAGTGTACAATATAAGGCCATTGTGTAGTGTAATAATACATGTAAGGGAAACCACTGCAGTGACTAAGAATATTGTGAAAACTACAAGGATATATTAGTTGTTAATTGAACTCTCTCTCACCCCTACCATATGTGCATAATAACCCAATGGCACTCCTCAACTGGCATGTGTACACTCCAAACGTTTGTTGAGACATATGTCCTAATGGTTTATAAATATTCACATTTGTTTCTATGCATGTGCCATATGAACAATACACCTATATTGGTGGCCTGTTGCCATCAGTGAAACCTGCATGCTCCTGTAATGGCCACTGTTGTTCCACATATGAATGCATTCTGCTTGCTCTGCAACTGTGTTAAATCTGGTGTGCTGGGTTAATGGGAATACCTATGCATGCTGTTATAACTAATCCTGAATGTTGTTGACTGTTGCTAACCCATATCTGTCATAAACCTGTGACAACACAGCTCGTATGGGAAGGCCGGTCCCAGCGGACCCACCTGTTCCACTTCAGCTGCCCATGGCACCGGGCACCAGCACATCTGGGGCCCAGCCTAGGACCTCCTCCTCCATGGGCCCTGTGCCACCTTGGGGTGGAACCACTGCAGGGGATGGGGCTCACCCCCCCCCCGGAGCGGGTGTGGAGGGGAACCTGTCACCCATCAACAGGTCCTGGCCGTGGTGCATAAGGAGCTCAATCTGGAGTATCAAGAGTGCCTGCGCCAGCTTGAGGGCCGAATGGTGCTATTAGAGGGTGAGCCTGCCCCTCCTACACAGCCTCCAACACAGCCACCTTCGTGACCGTGAAGGTGCAGTGGTGACTGCCCATGGGTGGGGACCTCAGTCCCACTGTTTCCAGTTGGGGGCTCATGGGTTTGTGACTTCCAAACACCCCTCCCCGTCCAAAGTGTTTACCCCACACATGTGTCATATACCGGTCCTGTATGCATCTTGTGTGTCTTGTCTGTTAACCTACCCAACCCAGCTCCCCAAATATACCTACTACCCCTCCCCAACATCCCAATCTCACCTGAAAAAAAAGGGCAGTCCGTTCCCACAAAAAAAATCTTGTCCCACATATAGTGTTGAACAAATACAAGTATTGAACAAAGGCTTGACCTTTGTTCCAGATGCCATGTCTGACCATAGTCAAGTTATTTTAGATGTTTTAAGTTTTGCTAGGAATGTCATGTTAAAACAAATGTTTAAGGGGAATGATATGCTTGGAATGAATAAGAATTTACGGCAACCGAGTGACTATATGCCGATATTTTGCCCTGTCATGTCTGTGTTTGTTAAATTATGTGAACAGGAAGTAGAGGAGTATTTCAAAAATGATCGAAAGAAAACATGTTACAATCTGTTTAGAACACAAAGGATGGCACTTGATAGACTGATAGAGAATGAACGTATTATCATAAAACCAGCGGATAAAGGGGGTTCCGTAGTTGTCATGAACAGAGAATTCTATTGTAATAAACTCAAAATGTTGTTGAGGGATGCTTATACATTTGCCAAACTTTCTCCCATTATGGTAAAAAAACTGGCAGATAAAGTAAAGAATATTATTACTAACCTACAAGTTGTAGGCTTGTTGGATGAAGAATTGAAGAAATTTTTATGGATTCAACATCCAATAGTACCTGAATTTAAAGCGCTTCCAAAAATCCATAAGAGTGCTACTGACCCACCCCTAAGACCCATTGTTTCAGGAAAGGGATGGGTCACTGAAAACGTATCCATCTGGTTTGAATGTGCTTTAAAACCTATATTAAGTCTTTATCCAAGAATATTGAAGGACACAGCACAGTTTGTTTCATCCTTGTCAGAGCATTTAACTAAGGTGAATGATAAGAAGTTTATGTTTGTCACACTGGATGTGAATAATCTTTTTACAGTGATTGATAATAAATATGGTATTCAAGCGATAGAGAGCATATTACTTAATAAGACACATGTTAATATGGACACTATTCAAAGAATTATTAAGCTTTTGAATATTGTCCTGGAATATATTTTCACTTGTCAGGGAGATTATTATAGACAACTACAGGGTGTAGCCATGGGCACACCCTGTGCGAACTCATATGCCAACCTAGTGTTGGCATATTTGGAGAACAACACCATATTTGAAGTTACACATGCATGGACTAATAATTTACGTTTTTACGCACGTTTTGTTGATATTTTCTTTTTATGGGATGGCACAGAACAAGAATTGAAAGCTTTTATAGCTTATTTAGAAGGGAGTTCTGAATTTTTCAGGTTCTCTGTCAATTATTCTGAATTAACTATACACTTTTTAGATGTACGCCTAACTAGCCGAGATGGAGGTGGCCTGATGATGTCGTTACATAGAAAAACCTGTTGGCGTAACAGTTTGCTACCTTTTGATAGTATGCACCCACGTCATACCTTTGACAATATAGTCAAAGGGCAAGTATGTAGGATTTCAAGACTATGTAGTGAGGATGCTAAATTTCATGAAGAGGTGGACAACCTTCAAAATAATCTAATGTTGAGGGGCTATAAGCGTGATAGGCTAGAATCCTTAATAAGCAGTAGTAAGATCAAACGTAATAACATCGCCAGACCTTGGCTCAATAGAGTGGGTGGAAACACTGCAAATAATGAACAACAGGGGATATCATTTGAGGGTAAAGGCAGAACTAATATGGTACTCACATACAGCAGTGATGTGGGTAACATTTGCGAAATTATTAAACATCATTGGCAGGTGCTACACACAGATCTGAAGTTGAAGGAGATCTTAGATATTACACCAAATTTTGTGTTTAGGAAAAAAATAAGAACTTGAAAGATATACTTTGTAAAGAACCTAAGCATTATGTAAAGGGTAATTTACTTACAAGGAAGATAGGTACATATCCTTGCCACCAGTGTAGAGCATGCTGATATATTCTGCAAGAACATACATTTACACATCCGAGGACAGGTAGACAATATGCATTTAAGAGATACGCAGACTGTAGAACAAAGAATTTAGTGTATATAGCTGTGTGTCAGAACTGTGAATCATATTATGTGGGGAAGACCAATACAATGTTTAAGACAAGGATATTCCAACATATATCAGATATTAAGCATTCCAATAAACATAATGCACTAGCTCAACATGTAAGAGTGAATTTGAATCATACATTTCTGTTTATGGCAATACAAATGATTACTCCCAATGTTAGAGGAGGTGATTAGTTCAATGATACAGAATGTGCAGAAACTAGATGGATTATAAGACTTGGGGTGGATAAGCCACCAGGTATTAATGCTGTTGTACCTTTAAAACCCATCCTTAAGAAAAGGAGGGTAAAATATTGAAAACCAATTGGTTGCTCTCTATTTTAAAAATGGTCTCTTGTGATGTTCTTTGTTATCTGATGAAGGGCAATTAGCCTGTAAGCGCTTATACAAGGTTTTATCTCTGATTTTATTGAATAAAAGACTTGACTAGCTCTATGTGGAGTCATCTGCCTTATTGTGTTCTTTGGACTTTGCTTGTGGTAGGCAGAGTGACTTTAGTGCAATAGACTTTTTGTTTGGTGATACATACACATGTACACACACAAAAGGTATCAGTAGCCATACATATGTAGAAGTAGTGTGGAAGTACTGGGTGCAAAGTATATCCCTCAGCCACAAGCCCTTCAACTGGCACCTGTGAAATGTGTAGTGTGGCAACCATTCCCACAAATGAGAATACTGACATTAAACATATACCCACCCACAATTCAAAGGACATGACACGACAAACAGGTATGCATACACAGATAACCTTTATTTGTGTACTATACAATAATGTATGCCAGTACTGAAACCACATAAGGTTTGAAATATGTAATCAGTCATGAATGCAAGGCCTACACAAAACAGTAGATGCAAGCAATGTGTATATATACCATACTATGCTGTCCAGGCCAAGGCCTTCAATTAGTACAACAGTAGAAACAGGATTTGCCTTCAGGATACATAGCATTCAACAATTACAGATGTAGTTCAGCAACCTCCAATTACACCCTGTAGTCAAGCCCTAGGGGGAAAAGTAGCACTTGTGTTAATGTCACAGTATCTTGTACATAACATTGCTTAACCTAACATCTCACTATCACACTGAATGACCCTCGTCTTAACAGTTATATCCCTGAAAAGGTGCCGTAGCCTAGGTTAATGGCATACCCCCCCCCCATAAAAGGCTGTACAAGGGCAAGGAACACTGTGTACCACACACTTACATCTGGAATGTACAAGGCCACATATGTATTCTCCGGCTGTTGCCCCCATATATATGGACTTGGCCCAATAGTTGGTTTGGAAGTCCATGATATGACTGGGATGATAGCAGTAATGCTAGTGGTAAATAATGATAGGCCATTACCTAACAACCCTTCCTGTATCACAGCAGGACAAAGACTGGCATATATGTGGAGGACAGAGGCAGGAACATAGGGCCATATTTGCATTATTGCTGTTACACACCCTGGAAATTGCTGGTGTTACAAGATTCCTTGCAGCATACCCTTATGCAGGGATACGACATTGAAATACAAATGGATGTAGCCATGTACTGATAGCACTCATCAGACAGAATGCCACAGATATATCTGGGACAATACCTGTGTGGTGCACAGACAAAACCTAACAGCCAATCCCCCTGGTATCATACTGATAGGCCCACAGTTGAGAGCTATGCAGACAGACAACATTCCATGAAAAAGTACCATGTACACAGAAACCCTGTAAGAACAGCAAGATACATTGCACACAACAACACTACTCATGCTGCCTGTAGGTCTGGAACCTTACCCAAATGTGGATTTGGCCTGTGTCTGTAGGTTATGCTGTAAGAGGTATTGCTACCTGATGTCTGTAACACCGATGTCTGCACACAGGAAGGATGTCATCCATACTGGAAAGGTGAAGGGACAACACCCACAGAAGGCAGCAATTTATAGTATAGGGTTGCCATGACAGTGGTTATCTGAAGTACTACACAGCAGGCTGCATGCAATTAGCAACTGGTGGACCCTGACTGGTGCAGAGGCCACCACCTGATCATGTGCAATACCAACAAAAGCTCAATCACTCTACTGGAGTGACAGAGAGAGAGAGAGAGAGAGAGAGAGAGAGGAAAAATAAAAAAAAGAAAACTTTCAAGAAAGGTCACAAAGCTCAGGGTTGTGTTACAGCGGAACAAACATAACAGGTATGTGAAACAGATATGCATTTACTGGCATGTAGTATATGGCATAGAATAATAGGATGTATACTGTGAAAGGATGTATATGTGACATCAGTACTTGTTCCTGTAATGATGTTCTGCTCAACAGCTGCACTGGACAGTAGTAGTGGGCAGTGGGACATACCTGTCAAATGTGCAGACCAGCAGTGAATGGTAAAGATGTGATCCATGATATCTGTGTTGTGTAAATTACTGTGGCCAACGGCTGGTGGGGTTATTAAAACTGCCATGATAGACACATGGGTGAGAGACCACACCATCTGCAGGACAGTCGTGTTAAAGTGCAGCATAGCATGCCCAACTGCCATAGCAGTATAATATGCTTATCTAATATTTGTCACCATATATACCCACCTAATGTTAGTCTGTGTTCACACGTGACACCTGTCTATGTTGCAGCAAGGCAGAACAGTTCAGCTGTGAAGTAAAGAGGGTACATGGATGTGGTCCAGATGTTAGTATGTACCCCACATACAGATACATATATGTGTGATACATATTCACAGCTGTGTATGTTTACAGAACCTCATACAGTTATACATCTATATAGGTATATAAACAACACTAAATTATATCTACACATATATGCACATATGTATATATATATATATATATATATATATATATATATATATATATATGTGTGTGTGTGTGTGTGTGTGTATACAGATATATATATATATATATATATATATATATATATATATGTGTGTGTGTGTGTGTGTGTGTGTGTGTGTGTCTATATATATATATATATATATATATATATATATATATATATATATATATATGTCCATACATGTCCCCTGCCATGACATGTGTGAGAGAACATCACACATCAATACACAACATACTTATACACCAGTACATGGCTGCAAGATGGAGTGTGGAGTGTGGTGTGTAACCCATGTTGTGAAACCATTGCAATTGTATGAGACAGTGGGATATATATGTTGGTGAAGGGTGTTAGGCACATATTGGTATGTAGGTCTGGTTGGGTGACAAACAAGACAGTATACAGGGCTGGTATATGACACGTGGTGGTTAAACACTATGGATGGGCAGATATATTTGGAATGTGGAGGCCATTGAGCCCCCACATGGAAACAAAGTGAACATGGTGCCCGCCCATGGACAGTCATGACAGCATCTACATGGACATAAAGGTGCCTGGGCTGTGCGCTGGGCAGGATGGACATGCATGTTGAACCTTGTGTATGTGTGCTGCATGCCTCCAGGTGATGTAGCACATACCCCATGTCTCTGTGGAGCTCCCTATGTGCAAGACCCTTGACCTAACTGGATGACAGACATATGTCTGTGTGTGCTCCCCTGAGGTGGTTCCACATGAAGGTAGTGATGGAACAGTAGATAATGAGGTTCCATGGTGGGTTACGGATGTGATGTGGACTGGTAACATGTGCACATTAGGTTGGAGTGGTGTTCCTGCTGGCAAATATCCCCTACACATACTGGTGTGTAACTGTCATGGAACATATGTGGGCTGTAATAGTCCACACAATCCCAGAACATGTCCAACAGCATGCATATATATCCCCAATATCACAGAATGGCAGATATGTAGCAATCACATAGCAGACCTACCACATGCATATGTGGAAATATAGTGGCAGTGACAATGGCATGCAGGTGAAATACCATGTAACAGCCCAGCAACTCTAGTGTCCCCACAGAGAGCATGTCTATAAACACATAGCAGAAAGTGCTGTACAATACAATATATGACCCAATGGTACACATACCAGACACATACCACTAGCGTTGTGTGAACATCATGTTGGAGCTGATATGGTGGCGGGAGACCGATATGTGTATTGTATTATGGTAAACTTGACATATGAGTTACTCAGACATATTTTCATCATTATGTCTTTCAGGGAGTATGGCACACCCGAGGAATCCTGCTTACAGTGCCGCTGAGAAAGAAATTATAATCACCAGCATCATCCACAACTACCAGCTGTAGTTCTCATGGCAAGCCAGGACCAGCAGGAGAGAACAGCCATGTGGAATGATGTGGTCCACAGGGTGAATGAGGTGGGGATGCACAGCCATACATATGAGCAGGTCCACCACCATTGTAGTGACCTGCTCCACCATGCCGCTGCCATGCAGGGTGACCACCTTGCAATGGGGGGGCATAACATCCATCCCCCCCTCACCAGAGTGCAGGAGCTGCTCATGAGCCTGGTAGCACCTGCCCATCCACAAGAGCTACATACTTATACAGTCATGGAGGTGAGTGCTACACACACACACACACACACACACACACACACACACACACACACACACACACACACACACACACACCAGACATGGAGCATGCAGGTAGGGTTTCAGGGCATATCAGTAGACTACTGTAGTGTATGCATCTGTACAGGTAGATCATGCATATGTGAGATGTGAGGTCTGTTGCTGTGCAGTACTGATAAGCAGTAATGCATAATCTTTAGTTTTGTGGACGTCAGCTGTTGTTGTACTGTAATACTGCAGCCACCCTGTAGCAATGCCACAGCTGTGGCCACTGACATCAACTCTATCCCATCTCAATGTAGGTACCTCTGGGATACCAGCAAGGCAGCGGCCGGATGCCAGTGAGTATGGTTTAAGGTTATGCTTGGCAATTCACTGTGCATGTCATAGCTAAGGTATACACCATGTACACATCTAACACACCTACCCATAATGCATGCGCACTGTGCATGTGCACTGACAGAGCACACCCCTCACTAATGGGATTGCCAGCCTCAAACACATGCAATACACAGTCCATCTCAGACAACTGTGGCAACACTCCAGTGCACATTGCCCAGGCACAGCTGACATCCGCCCAACATACACAGTTATGTCATACACAGAGCAGTTGAACATGCTACACATAAAGACATCCCACTCCCTCTGCTAACACATGCTTCAGGGTCCTAAACCTCATCAACACATTACACAGAACATACTGGAAGGATAGGGCCCTGTCCCAGGGAATCCCCACACTCTGGAACGGACTACCCATACATGTCAGGCAATGCTACTTATTGGCCCTCTTTACAGAAACACTTGACAATTGGATGGGAAAATGGGGAATTCACCCTGGGTAGTATGTCTGTGCCACAGCCTGACAGGGGCACAGGGGACTAACATTAGTGGGTGGTACATGGTTGGGAACCCCTGTGGCTAGGCTTATGTAGGCCCCAGGACCAATAGACCAGTACTCACCTATGAACCTATGTGTACCACAGGCAACATCAGCCAGGGCTCAATCATGGTCAATAATGGTCTCTACACTCACCATAGGTACAGTACATTGTGTCTGTGGTGGTCTAATGGTAGTCTATCACTCAATACATGCACCACTGATGATGACATCTGTGAATACACATCAAGCATTCACTAAACACGTGTCCACATGTGATCAAGAAACACACTGAGGCTGTGAGCAGCAGCAGAAACACAATTGACACACAGATACACATCCTGCAATGGTGTGTACACCTGTAAGGTATGGTTCACAGTACATGCCAGGGTGCTGAACAGATGCACAGCAATGCTGTGGACATGGGTGCAGTGAGTTTCAGGGGGAGGGCCATCATCTACTAACAGAAGCCATGCATCACAGCCATGTATAATGTTGGTAATGGGGATTGACTACAGTTGCACTGCATGCTGTTGAGCGCCACATGTCCTGCATGCTGACATGTGTAATTACAGGTTTGTGTGTGGTACTGTACTGCACCATCTCCTGCTATTGTGTGTGTTATGGGGGTGTGGGAGCTGTCTGTAGGTGCTGTCTGGTGGAGTGTATGGGTTGCCATGTATGTCGACTGCATGTGTGTATGCCTGTGTGTGTGGCCATGTCTGCACACGTGTGTGTGTGTGTGTGTGTGTGTGTGTGTGTGTGCATGTGTGTGTACTGTTTAGTGGTGATGTACAGGTCTTACAGTCTGTTCCCTGTTTTCCCCTCACAGGTGGCGAGGTGGGGTTGGGTCCCCCCTGCAGGGAATCTGATGTCACTGATACAGACAGTGACCATGAGGATAGGTGTGTTTCGGCACAGGAAGGGTCATCAGGGGCTGCCACTGTGCCACCAATTGACAACCCACGTGTATCCACCCTATCCACGCACACAGTCACACTGCCTCTACATACATCATCACCGTTGGCCTTAGCTGAGGGACAGCCTGCAGTTGGCATTGGCCAGGACAGTGTGGTATCTATGGCATGTGTGTCAAGACACAACAGCCATAGCCAGATGTCTGGTGGGGTATCACATAGGCAGATGTTCAGGGGTGCTCGTCGGAGCACTGCTGGTCATCATGCCCCTGGCAGACGTGTCACATCTATTTCAACCACACGCATGTTCCAGACTGTCATGGAGGCACAGGCACTACACCAGGCAGGGTCTAAGGGCGCAGAGGGCTCATCACATCTCTGTAACTGACAGCATCCGTGACCTAGCAGGTGCCATCCGTAATTACACTGAGGTCATGGATAGACGGTGGGGTGAGACATTGGATTTCATCCACAATGTCATGTCCATGTGTCGGGACAGGACAGGATAGTTGCGATGACCACATGGACATATGCCAGCAACACCAGCAGCTGGAGGTCACCGTGGATGTCCAACCAGTCACAGCCGCTCCCGTAGTGGCAGTACCAGCCCCAGCACTGTGGGGAGTGCTGTCCACAGACTGTCATAGCAGACCACGTGCACATGTCCCTGGCCAGTCCCACGAGGGACCTGGATCCAGTGGATGTCTGTCAAACTCGGGGGACAGTACTCAGTCTGGCTTTGTATCTGATACTGCCTGTAGCACCCCTGCCGGGCACAGGTCCCGTGTCCATGGCCGGAGACAGTGAACTGCAAACCCTGCCAGGTACAGTCTGCAGCTGTCTCACAATTCCCTGTATAGGGCAGCCACATGGAGGAACTGTGTGCATGCAGACACACACACATAAACAATGAACCTAGGGCAACCACATACCTGCACACACATCACCAGTGGCCCATAACAGTACTCAGTCCCCCCACACACACACACACACACACACACACACACATGTTGTCAATTGCATGGCTCAGCCTAGGTCTCTGAGAAACCAACAACACACCCCTGTGCATATGATGATACCTGTGCCACTGCTTGACATCCGTAACATCGATGCAGGGACAGGCTAACATGGTACTGATGCACAGGGTGACTGTACAACAGTGTAGCAATGGAATGATGTGTAGCATGTTGTCAGCAGTAAAGTGAAATGCTAATATCTTGGAAGGTGTAGCTGTGCAGCCATGATGCATCCTAGCTTTAATTAACAATGTTGTATTCTTGTCACCAGTATCTGTTCAGATTGCATTGTGTTTGTCCATGTGCCACATGGCTGATGGGTGTAGTGATGTCAGCAGGCCTTTTACAGTGGACACCAGTAAGTGTAGTAGGTGGTACACATGCCATGGCTGGGTACAACACACAGAGCCTTTGGTTTGGATGCAGTACAGGTACAAGACTGTACACATGGAGGTATGTCCCTGTGCAGGTAACACATCTGTTGCACATGTAATCCCACCAAGACAGGATAGGCACAACCACACAGTGCTATATATGCAGTCTGCAATGTGGATGACATTGAACATGCTAACAGCAGGGTGTATGTCTCTCTCCCCACTCTACTGTGATCCTCACCTAAGTAACATGTGTGTGCCAATGCTGGTGGCATAGCCCTAGCCTTAGGAGGGTGTGAGACACTCAATTACTGTGAATGGTGTAAACAGCAACTAATAACCTGATTACATACACTGTACAATATTACAGACAGCTATGTGGGGGGATAGACGCAACAGTAACTGCAATAATGGCAGTTGTGTCCACAACAGCCACACCCAGTGAGTTATAGCAACCCCAGTAGTGCTGCACACCTCAACAGTGTGAAGGAGGACATTAACACATCTATGACCTGTGAAGGACTGTATGTCCACGGGATGGCACCTGTGGAATGTTGGCATATGCCAAGCAGTCCTGGTGGAAAAATATTCTGTGAACGGAGGTAGATCCCTTAACAACTACACACATTCCTACATGTGGGATGATGTACAAAAGCCTGTTATGATCTACATAGGCATTGTGCACCTCCTAGCCCTCATCTACATCTGTCATGATTGGGTAAAGGAGGTATACCAGGTTCAAGTTGTATTCTCTGCCTTTGACAAGTCCAACATTGACGGGGTCCCATGTGTTAAGATTACCAGTGACATTGGCCATGGGTTCATTGTTGATATGTTCCATGTCCCTACAGATTAGGGTCATCAGGCTACTTGGTGGTAGTTCCCAGCTGACATGGTGGATTTGTGATCATCCCTGCCAACATTGGTGAATCCATTGTCAGGTGTAGGCCTATTGGATCGTATGAGGGATCCCAGCTACTTACTGCACTTGCCCAAAGGGTTCCCCCAAGCATGACACGTCACTTGACTGTACTCCATGATATGTTAGCAATGCCAGCCTGACATGCTACAGGTGGGATGGAGTACTGTTAACAGGTACTGCCCTTGTCATGTAGGGTCCTGCTTATGGGATCTGCTAAGGCTGGTATTGTATTGCAGGCCAGACGTATTTGGCTGGGGGAGGAATACCTATCCATGCCAGTTGTATGTTGTTTGGGTCTCTCAAACCCAGCAATGGTGCATGTGGACATATATGTTGTGGTTACGTTCACAGTTCCATCTACAGATGTATGTCCATATATACCTATATGATATATATGTGTTCACCTTTGACAGGGAGACAATCATTCCTTCGAACAGCCCTTTTTGCAAACTGAAGGGACAAACCCGTCATTTCTTACTGCACCACAGTTCAAAACACAGCAGTTCTAAAGGCACCTTTGCTGACTCTCGAATTGCAAGTTGGAATACATATCATAATGCCGAGGGGCATGCCTCCCTGCACCTCCCGTCTGAGGGGCTGGGCCCCCCACAACCCCCTACTGTGATAAACTAACTCCTAGTTTGCACTACAGTGGGGATAGGCAAATATTCCCCATCCCCACTATAGTGCCATCCGCAACCACATTGCCTAATCTGCAATGAGTGAATGCATAGTGACATTCGCTCATTGCACATTTGATGCATGTATTGCAAGATTGTGTAATGTTGAGAACATACTTTTGGCCTTCCAGCTTTCTGACACATGGATTTCTTCCTTTGAAAGGTGAGCCATATATATGCTGACATATATGCATTCCTAGTGCTGTATATATGTGGACATGTGGATGTATACATATATATGTATGGATGTATGCGTATCTATGTATATATGAATTTATTGTTTTATATATATATATTTATTTATTTATTTATTTACATTTATATACCTATATTTACAAATATAGATATGTTATATCCATTTAAAGATGAATATATATATATATATATATATATATATATATATACACGCGCAAATACATCTACATGGTGGAATACATTCCCTGTAGTGTTGTATACCTGGGCTGGATGATATGTATGTGGAAACATCATGATTAATCATATCTGCCATGGCTTTGTGGTAAATCTCTTTGTGTATGGTGTGCTGG